>NC_091568.1:8928302-8930802 GCF_042767895.1 Penaeus vannamei
CAGAAAGACAAAGAAACAAGAAGAGAACACAACCAACAGCCCCACAACCCCATTGCATCTTCCCCGTTTCTCCACTAACAAAACAAAACCTTATAACGAGGTGGAAACACAGGTAGTCAAGAGCGCCGATGCAGCTCAGAGCAAGGGCAGTGTCCCCTTTAACCAAACTCTTTCTATCGATAACCAGCGAACGCTCATGGTGGAGGGAACTTGACATAAAGGGCTGCTTGTTGTTGCGTGTCTGATTTGCAATTCATATACTTTTATTTTTTCCTCTTTTTGGATGCATTTGGATAATCTGTGGTGTATCAAATAACGTTGTTAAAGTCAGTGGGATTTGGTCATACGCGGGGTCGACGGTGTGGATACGCTGTTACGAGAAAGTGAATTGTTTAATTGAAACAGAGAGAGAAGTGAGACCGAACGCAAGCGGGAGCGAGGACTGGGTGTCGGGTTAGGTGACTAGTGACAGGATTGGTTGTAAATACTTTGATGAAATGAAGTATTTGGTAATAATCACGGAGAGAAAATACGAAAAGAAACGAAAAAATATGTAAATGTTTTTTAATGTTTTTATTTTTATTTATTTTTTATTTATTTATTTTTTTAATGCTCTTTGTTTTTTTTCTGGAATTCTATTCAGGATCAGAATTCCTCTGAAGAAATCAGGACGCTGCTTCCCAATAGGAGAGAGAGAGAGATAGAGATAGATAGATAGAGAGAGAGAGAGAAAAAAGAGAGAGAGAGAGAGAGAGAGAGAGAGAGAGACAGACAGAGAGAAAGAAAGAGTGAGAAAGACAAAGACAAAGAGAGAGAGAGACAGACAGACAGATAGAGAGAAAGAGAGAAAGAGAGAGAGAGGGAGAGAAACAAAAACAATCAATGTAGCACGACACAGCTAAAAGAGTCGAAAATGAATAGCGATCTGTTTGACGCCCGAACACAGACCCACCAGGCACTCCAACTGCATTTCAGCGTTGCCTCTTGAGTGGCTGTAAACCGAGAGCTCTTGTCGATGTCATGCAAATCACTCCCGGGGCTGCCTGCTGTGCCAAGCTGTCAAGGGCGGTATTAGTCATTTTACATATAGGCTTCGCTGATTGGACAGTGTGACTTGAGTTTGTGTTAGGGTACATATATGCACGAGCACACACATACATATACACCGACAAACACACACACACACACATATATATATATATATATGTATATCTATCTATCTATCTATCTATCTATCTATCTATCTATCTATATATATATATATATATATGTGTGTGTGTATGTATGTATGTATGTATGTGTGTGTGTGTGTGTGTGTGTGTGTGTGTGTGTGTGTGTGTGTGTGTGTGTGTGTGTGTGTGTGTGTGTGTGCCTGCGTGCGTGTGTGTGTGTGCTATGTATGTACAGATTCAAACAAAATAAACCCAAAGCGGAAGCAGGAACTCAATGGTAAGACAAGCGAACAGCATCGTCGTCGGATTGCCCTCGTTAACAGCTTCGTTCCAGGGAAAGGGCCTTGTGTTCGTACAATGAACGAGAATTTCTATCCTTTTCTCTTAGTGTCAAATTGTTGGTGGTTTTGGAGGTGTTTACATATACATACATACATGCATACATACACACACACACACACACACACACACACACACACACACACACACACACACACACACACAAATATATATATATACATATATATATATATATATATATATATATATATATATATATATATATATATATATATATGAATATATTCATGGTATAAGTGCGGTAGTGCATTATTTCCATTTTTCATATATATATATATATATATATATATATATATATATATATATATATATATGTATGTATGTATATCACACACACACAAACACACACAAACACATATACACAGACACACACACACACACACACAGACACACACACACACACACACACACACACACACACACACACACACACACACACACACACACATATATATGTATGTATATATTTACACACACACGGACATATATATGTGCATCAATATACTTGTTTCAATAAATGCAATAACATATATACGTACATTTAATCAATAAAATCACCGAACCTACACGAAATCATTTCTGGAACTTCCAACGTCTACTAACCAAAATCTGCTTTCATGCAATCACATTCATGGCGCTCATTTGCATACATTGCATTACCAAAGACACACACAAGCAAATGAAGTCTGCAAGCTTTAAGCCATTTGTTCAATGTTTTCTCGAGATCAACTGCATCTTTTTTATATTCGCATATTTCTGCAACGTAAGATAAAAAAAAGAAAAGAAAAAGAAAGAAAGAAAGAAAAAAAAAGAAAAAGAAAGAAAGAAAGAAAGAAAAAAAAGAAAAAAAAAATATATATGTATATATATATATATATATATATATATATATATATATATATATATATATATATATATATATATTCAGTGTTCAGTTAAAGAAAGAAATCGTTTTTTTTTTTTTTTTT
>NC_091568.1:8940802-8945802 GCF_042767895.1 Penaeus vannamei
GGGAAAGAGGGAGGAGGGAAAAGAGATGAGGGAAGAGGAAGAAGAGAGAAGAGGGCAGAAGGAAGGGAGAAGGGGGAGGAGGGAAGAGGGTGAAGAGAGAAGAAGGAAGATGGAAGAGGAGGAAGAGAGAAGGAAGAGGGAAAATGGAAGGGGGAGGAGAGATGATGGAAGATGAGGAAGAGGGAAGAGGAGTAGGAGGGAAGAGGGAAGAAGGAGAACAGAGAGGAGAAGAGATAAGAGAGGGGGGAAGAGAAAAAAAGAAGGGGGAAGAGGGGAAAAAAGACAAGAGAGAAGAGATAAGACAGAGAGAGAGAGAGAGAGAGAAAAGAGAAAGGGGCAGGTGAGAAAGCGAAAGGGAAGAGGGAAAAGAGAAGTGGGAAAAGGAAGCGGGAGGAGAGAGAGAGATGAGGGAAGGGGAGGAAGCGAGAAGAGGGACGAGGAAAAGAGACGAAGGAAGAGGAGGATGAGAGATGATGATAAGGGGAACAGATAAGAAAGAAGAAGAGATAAGAGAGATAATGAGAAAGAGAGAAAATAGATAGGGTGGCGATAGAGCAGGAGAGAAAGTGAGAGGGAAGGAGGGAGGGAAAAGAGACGAGGGAAGACAAGAGGGAGAAATAAGAGGGAAATGAATAAAATAAGAGAGAAAGGGGGAGAGAGAAAGAAAGAAGAGGGATGAGGGAGAATTCACAAGAAAGAAGATGAGCTAAGAGAGGGAGGGAGAGAGAGAGAAAAGGGAACAAGGAGAGGAGACAAGAAAGAAGAAAAGAGAAGAGAGAAAAGGAAGAAGGTAAAAGAAAGATAGGAGAGAGAGAGAGAGAGAGAGAGAGAGAGAGAGAGAGAGAGAGAGAGAGAGAGAGAGAGAGAGAGAGAGAGAGAGAGAGAGAGAGAGAGAGAGAGAGAGAGAGAGAGAGAGAGAGAGAGAGAGAGAGAGAGAGAGAGAGAGAGAGAGAGAGAGAGAGAGAGAGAGAGAGAGAGAGAGAGAGAGAGAGAGAAGAGATGAAGGGAGAGGGAGGAGAGAAAATAAAGGGATGGAAGAGGGAAGGAGGAGAAAAAACGTAAGGGGCAAGAAAGAAAGAAAGAATAAAATAAGCTAGAGGAAGAGGAAGGGAGAAATGAAGAGATGAAAGATAAGAGGGAAAAGGATAGAATAGTAAGAAAAAAGACAAGAGGAGACTAGAGATAAGCAAAGGAAAGAGAGCGGAAGAGAGGGAGAGAGAAAAAGCAAGACGAAAGAGAAAAGATACAAAAGACACGAGAAAAGGAAAGGCAAGAGAGGGGGGGGAGGAGAGGAATAATCAAAAGAGAAGAAGGAAGAGAGATGAGACAAAATACAAAAGAGAGGAAAAAGAAAGAGAAGGAAGGGGAGAGAGAGGGAGAGAGGAAGAGAAAAAAGAGAAGAGGGAAGAGAGAAGAGACAAAAGACAAAAGAGATGGAAAAGAAAGAGAGGAAAGGCGAGAGAGAAGGAGAGAGGAAGAGAAAAAAGAGAAAAGGGAAGAAGGAAGAGAGATGAAACAAAGAGAGGAAAAAGAAAGAAAGGGAAGGGGAGAGAGGGCGAGAGAGGAAGAGAGAAAAAAAAGAAAAGAGGGAAGAGCAAAGAGAGAACAGGAGAGACAAGAGACAAGAAAGAGGAATAGGAAAGTCACAGGAAGGGAGGAAAGGAAAGAGAAGTGTATATGTGTAATTCATAGATATATACGTGTGTGCATATGTATGTAGCATATATGTTTGTATACATGTATATAAATATTCTACAGTGCATTAAGCTCGGGAATTGTTGATATAATGCACAAATAAATAAACTCAACATGTGCATTGCAAACTGATTACGGAAACCCAGCTTCCACAGTTAAGGAACACTCATTTTCTCCCTCATTTTTCTTTCTCTTTTTATCTGGATCCATCCGTTTGAAGGTTAGACGAAAAGTCATTTCAACTGTAGTTTTTGTTTTTTTGTTTTTTTTGAGTTATCGCTGCTTAAACTGCAAAACTTTAAATGCATTTTCACAGCGAAATTAGGTCAGTGGACCTTGTTCTACTTTCTTCACCTCTGACCTTTGATGGTTCATTCTTGCTCGTATTACATCATAATCAAGGCTTATGAGGTAAAGTATCTCTGCTGTTGCATTTTTGTTGACATGTGACCTTTGTTTAAAACTGTTATTTTGGGTTTACATTTTTTGTTGAGTAATCTCCCACCACGTTATTTCTCGCACACACAAACGCACACACACACACACATACAAACATACACACAAATACACACAGAAACCCTCACGCACACACACACACACACACAAATACACACAGAAACCCTCACGCACACACACACACACAGAAACTCGCACACACACACACATACACACACAAACTCGCACACACACACACACACTTTTTACTAGTTTTGACATCCTTTCTCCAACTTTCTAAACTACTTAAACCTCAAATGGTCTTTTTTCCAATTTTTTTGTTTGAAATTAATGTTTATCTTCTGCAATAAAAACAGAGACTTCGTTTTCATAGTGATTTTTAACAAGAAACTTTTTTTCATTCACTTTGCAAGTCTTCAGCCCCTTGCTTTGGGCGATTCTGCCTTGTGTGCACTTTCGCTCGTTATATCAAGGCTTTATTCACTCTGTCTCTCCCTCTCGCTTTTTCTTTCTCAGTCTCGCTCTCTCTCTCAGGCTATTTCTTTCTGTCTGTCTCTCTCTCTCTCTCTTTCTCTGGCTATTTCTTTTTGTCTTTGTCTATGTCTGTCTCTCTTTTTCTCGCTATTTCTTTATCTGCCTCTCTCTCTCTCTATCTCTGTCTCTGTCTCTGTCTCTGTCTCTGTCTCTGTCTCTGTCTCTGTCTCTGTCTCTGTCTCTGTCTCTCTCCTATCTAGCAACTAATCAATCCACATTTTTATTTTGTTTCGCCTATCTTTCTTTATATTTAAACTGAACAAAACTACAAGAAACAATGAGAGAGAGAGAGAGAGAGAGAGAGAGAGAGAGAGAGAGAGAGAGAGAGAGAGAGAGAGAGAGACAGACAGACAGACAGACAGACAGACAGACAGACAGACAGACAGACAGATAGACAGATAGATACAGATAGATATAGATAGATAGATGGACAGATAGAGAGGGAGAGAAAAAGAGAGCGAACGCAACTGAAAGGAGAGAGAGTGAGGTCAGATAACTCGATTGTTGACTAGTTAGGGAGTTTAATATTCAAACTGTTAAGCAATTGAGAAGTTAACAGAACATCTGAGTTACTACGTTCTCTGGCAGGACGAAGCACCTGGAAATATGGAGAAAAAACAGACTTACTTTGAACCATGTCGATGATGCAGCCAAATCAACGCACTTCATTTCATACTCAATTTCCTTTTTTTCACTCTTCCTAAATGTGCAATTTGGGGAAAAAATAGATTTCTGCTATTTCCTTCTGAAAGATATATCACTCACTCGTGCATGCAAATCCTGTTAATTGAAAATCTGCACGGGAGTTTGTGGCGAATAATCTATACAGCGACAGATGTAAAACGGATTTGCCATTTAATATCGTCATATTCAAATGAGAACAAACCGGGTTGAGAACCACGGGATGTATTGGCAGCTGGGGAGTGGAAAACTGCAACACAAATGCATGGGAAACACATGGAAAGCAGTAACATATATGCATGAATAACAACTAAAACAATGACATGAAAAACCTTAATATCTATGCATGATCAAATCAACTTAAGTGCATGGAAAAAATGAACTGATAATAGCAACATAAATTTAAGGAAAACACCATACAAATACACGAAAAACACATTGAATAAAAAATATCAACACAAATTCATAGTAAACAGTAACCCCAACTAACAGAAAACGGAAACACATATCCAAAGAAAACGGCAACACATGCATGGAAAACAGAAACACAAACCAGCAGAAAATAGTAAAACAAATCTATGGAAAACAAATTGACAGAGAAAAAGCAACACTGATCCATGGAAAATGACAACCCAAATACACAAAATAATAGAATTTATTTTGTTGAAGTACCGTGTAAACGAAGGGGAGAAGTGTGTGTATCAAAATCTAATACCCTTTTGTAGGCTTCATTATTTTTGCTTCTACTCGTTGTTATTTATTTATTTATTTATTCATTATTTTTGCCAAATGTGAAAAATATTTATCAAATGAAAAATAGGAACGTATAGTAATAATGAATTATAATCACTCAGATATGATGAATTACATAAAATAATATGAAATAAAATACAAAAGAAATGAAACAAAGAAGAAAAAAAAAGAAAAACAAAGAAAAAAAATATATATTACTTTGAAGCTTTGAGCTTCCTTATGAAAGCCAAAACAAAACACACTTATTCGAGGATAAAACACATTACTAAAGCCAAGGGCATAACGGCCTTGTTTATTCCTGCGACATGGACCCAACTTTATATTTTTAGGGCTATTGAAGACCAGCGAATGATCTTTACGTAAAGGAAAATGTTTTAGTTAACGTGAATTCGCTGAGGGAGAAAAGATATGGAAATAAGTATATATACGTAGATTGGAAGGTAACCGTTTGGAATTCAGGATAAATAGGTATTGAATTGCGTGAGCAAGGGTGAGTTAATAAAAGATTTACTGAGGAGTTTCAATCCTTTTATCGTGAGATGTAGGGAGAAAGATTGGTGATAATAGGAACTTCAAGACCAAACGACCGTCATAATAATTATAGAATAGTGTTACTGATGACTACGTATATAAATATGTAATGGAAGTATCGAAAAGATGAAACTAATAATAAGAAATTAACCATAACTATGATCAGGTCTTTCCCTGTCACATACGTCCCCCCCGCCTCCTCCTATCCCCATATTTTTTTTATTTGCTAACTTATTTAGCGTTGAGTAATTAATCTATAAGCCACATAAGTCAACATGTATCTCATATAGATCAACAATTAAATGACAAGGATTATATTTCCTTTCTTATAAAATATTTAGTTCCTGACG
>NC_091568.1:8950802-8953302 GCF_042767895.1 Penaeus vannamei
CCGTCGCGTGGGGAAAAGTATGTGTTTGGTACCCGTCCGACTGGAGAAAAGTTATTCTTTCGACAAATATTATACGTTGTAAAACCTCATTAGAGCATCAATAATAGGTATATGATAGATAATTATATCAAATACAAGTATTTTGTACATGATTTGTCATGTAAAATGTAAACATAATAAAAAGGAATAAGATCGCATTTTTTAGGTCCTTCATATTTTTACGCATAGCACACGTATAATCGGTCCGATTTTAAAGTATTATGGCTCATTTTGTAGCTGAATAATAGTTCTATTACATACTGCCATGAGGATTTGCAATATTTTCACGTGGTTCTTGTAAAAGTGACATATGTTTCCAAAATCTCCTATTAGGGTGTTAAAATAGTCACCTTCGGAAAATATTCACCAAGAAAAAAGTAAGGTCAACTTCTCAAAAATGGCTTCTGCATATAATAGTAGAAAGATAGTTCTATTCAAACATGAAATCAGAATGGCTGTATGATTTTCTTTGGATTTTTGAGAAATTTTTAAAAATGGTCAATGTAGGCCTATAGACCCCCATATCACTGCCACCACTCCGCACTATACGTAAGATTTTGAGAAACCGTTACGTGCTGGCAATGTCCGCAAGACTTCGGAATGCAGGTAGATGATAGAGGATTATGGTGTAGGAAGACTAATCTTATGCCTTGTTTTGTTGATATCAAGATAGCCTTGGAAAGATAGAGAAACGCAAAATGCCGATATCTCGGAACTCCACCATTAGGGGTGGGTCAAAGGATTCCGGGCACACCATATGTCCAAAATTAACATATTATGGCTCATTTTGTAGAAAAATAAAATATCTACAACGTGATCGAGAGCGTTTTCGCAGTTTTTGCCTGTACTTCTTGTAAAAGTGGTCAATGTAAGAAAATTTTTACCTTTTTTTTTTTCTTGAAGTACCCAACTTCAAAAATTCACAAAAAAAAATTGAAGTCGAAATCGAAAAAACGCTCTCGATCAAGTTGTAGATATAAGGTAGTTCTGTGCAAAAATCAAATAAAATTGAATGTCTTGCCGTTTCTGAAGTCTGAATCCTTTGACCCAGGTGCTGCATTTTCAAAATGGCGAATTTCGCATTTTTCGTTTTTTTGACAATAATTCAAAAACTGTTCGGGCGATTTCGAAAAAAATCGACCACAGGCAATGGGAAGGGGCCCAAATAAAAGGGTGTGAGTTTCATCAAAATCGGCAAGATAAATCGAAAAATCGAAAAAAAAAGCAGACGGTCCCCTTAATATATAATATTACTTTCAACGTACTCGCGTGTGGTAAATGTCAAGTTTAAATAAAGATAAAGAGTCGAACTTGTGCAATGGCCGGCCATACTAGTAAATTTTCCAAATCGCAGTTACTGATTACCATTAGGGAAAAAGTCGATTACTTCTGTCGAAAGGCCGTGGATGGGCAGAGTAGAACTGCAGTGGAGGATACCATGAAAGCAATGATGTACCGGAAATGGCAGTGTTGGTGAAAAGGAGGAATGTCATATATATATATATATATATATATATATATATATATATATATATATATATATATATATATATATATACATATATGTATATTATATATACACATATATATATATATATATATATATATATATATATATATATATATATATATATATATAGAGAGAGAGAGAGAGAGAGAGAGAGAGAGAGAGAGAGAGAGAGAGAGACAGAGAGCGATAACTCGATTGCTAAGTAGTTATGGAATTTGATATCCGAGTCGTTAAGCCGCGGAGAAATTAACAGAACATTTGAGTAGCCATGTTCTCTGGCAGAACGAATTATCGTGCTCTCAACTGGCGAGAAATCTTGAAAGAGATTAGCTTGTCTTTTGATCAATCTTATTCTCATTTTTCCCTATTACATGCGAGGACCTTTCGGTTACCTTAGCCAAAGGAAGTAACATTCTATTTTTCCATCAAATGAAAATTCTTCATTATTCAATTAAACAAAACTGTTTTGAATGTATCCATTTATCAGATCTTGGTACGTAGCCAGGAAGAGGCACTCATCCTTGTGATTTTAGCGAATATTCTTGTATTTATTTAAGAAATAATTTGGTAATGGCTGGAGATTATTTTTTATTACGTTTTTCCCCTTCTTCTCCTTACGTCTCATTCTCGCTCGTGTTTCAAAAGAAAATAGAGAGAACAATGGAAAATGATTTAAAATCTATCAAAATATATAAAACAATGATTATCTTGTAACATCAAGTCCGCAGTAAGGAAGAATAAATTTTCACCACTTCTCTCTCTTGTATTCATCTATGAAAACGAATTAAATTTTGACAAATCAACAAAATAATTAGTAATCTATAAAAGTACAGATGTAACAAAGGTATTTAATATATAATATTACTTTCAACGTACTCGCGTGTGGTAGATGTCGTTTAAATAAAGATAAAGATCAAGTCGAACTTGTGCAATGGCCGGCCATACTAATAA
>NC_091568.1:8955802-8960802 GCF_042767895.1 Penaeus vannamei
TTAGAATGCGATGATAATTCAAGTACTTTTTCTTTCCCCTTTTTCATTTACTTATCTATTCATTCATTTCAAGAAATATCACTCGTTTCAAAATCAAAATAAAACTTTCTAATTCTATACCTTTTCAAATTCCATTTATTGAGGATGAGCGGGACATAGAAAGAGTAAGAAGAGAATTTTGATGAGAGAGAGAGAGAGAGAGAGAGAGAGAGAGAGAGAGAGAGAGAGAGAGAGAGAGAGAGAGAGAGAGAGAGAGAGAGAGAGAGAGAGAGAGAGAGAGAGAGAGATAAAGAAACAGAAACAAAGAGAAAGGTGGGTGGAAGAGAATAGACAAACAGTTCTTGATTTGGATATCGTATCCAATTCGGGCAAATTATTATTGTTATTGTCCTTTCTTTTTCTTGTTCTCCGTTTTATCATCATTATCATTATTATTCCCATTATTGTTATCTTGTTATTCTTATCATCGTTGTCATCATCATCATCAGTAGCAGCTGTATTATCATTATCATTATTATTATTTCTGATATGAAATTAGTAATAACAATGATAATTGTTTATATTATTATTGATATTGTTATTACTCTTATCGAAATTATTATTATTACTATCATTATCATTATTATCCTTATTCTTATTATCATCATTATCATCGTTATGATTGTTTATAGAATATCTGCTATTGTAACTCTCATTATTACCTTCACATCATTGATAACAATAAGAGCAATAATCATCGACATTGTTAATAACAATGATAATCATCATCGAATTAATTATCATTACGATTATTCTAAACGAGATCCGATATTCCGAATCTCACTTTCACTCTATATATCCATCTCTCTCTCTCTCTCTCTCTCTCTCTCTCTTTGTGTGTGTGTGTGACAACTTCGCTTTTCCCATTTGACTTCTTTCTCGCACTATAAATTCTCGTTTTTTATTAGTCTCATTCTCACTCGTGTTTCAAAAGAAAATATAGGGAAATAATTTAAAATCTATCAAAATATATAAAACAATGATTATGTTGTAACATCTAGTCCGCAGTAAGGAAGAATAAATTTTCACTACTTCTCTCCATTGTGTCACCTTAAGTATTTGAATTAAATTTTAAAAATTCAACTAAATAATTAGTAATCTCAAAGTATAGACGTAACACAGGTATTTATTATATAATATTACTTTCAACGTACTCGCGTGTGGTAGATATCGTTTAAATAAAGATAAAGATCAAGTCGAACTTGTGGAATAGTCGGCCATACTAGTAAATTTTCGAAATCGCAGTTACTGATTACCATTAGGGAAAAAGTCGATTACTTCTGTCGAAAGGCCGTGGATAGGCAGGGTAGAACTGCAGTGGAGGATACCATGTCATATAAAATATATATATATATATATATATATATATATATATATATATATATATATATATATTATATATATATATATATATATATATATATATATATGTGTGTGTGTGTGTGTGTGTGTGTGTGTGTGTGTGTGTGTGTGTGTGTGTGTGTGTGTGTGTTTATATATGTACGTATGTATGCGTAGATAGGTAATGCTGATGATGATAATTATCATTATCATTAGTATTATCTTTATCATTAACATTACTAATACAGTTATCATCCTTAAATGTTATTAAAAGAAGTAGTGTGGATATCATTATAATTACAAGTATCATTTTCATTACTGTTATTATCATTATCATTATGATTATCATTTTCATAATCACCGTCGTTATTATTGTTTACGGATTTTCTGTTATTATCATTATCATTACTACCTAAATAACGAAAACCATAAACTTAATCAATAATAATAATGATTATCACCATCAGCATTATGATCATGATATTTGCGTAAAATATATCTGACATTCCGAATCTCTCTCATATTCTTATGCTTCCTCTCCGCCGCAGCCCCGCAACTCAGCAAAACCATGCATACTCATGGTCCCACCAAGTCAGTGGGTAATCTGACCCCTCAACCCGGGTTTGAGGGGGCCAACCAGGGGGCTTCCTCGGGCAGCTAGCCCTGGCTCTAGTCCCCAGAGTGAAAGGGGATCCCTGGCCCAGGGTAATGCGCCCCCTCCCAGGGTACTGGGACCTCAGCCCAAGGGTATGGGCCCCCCGGCAGCATGGGTCAGAGCTGCTTCCCCGCCCACGAGGATGGGCACCCCCATGGCAGCCAGGGTCAAGGCTGCCCCCCGGCCCAGGGTGAGGGGCCCCTTAGCAGTAACAACAGTGATAACAGTGTAAATAGTGTGCATCAATCTGAAAGAGCAATTTATCAGTTCGGCAGCTTAACAATAGTGCTAAACACAATTCTGTTTCGTTGCTACGAAAAAGTCTTGGCCACGGTCGGTCATCTATGATCAAATCAAAAAACATTACAGACCGGCTGAAATCGAACAAGCCCATGACGTTGTGATCAGTTTATCCGACTCCAGAATACCCAGGAGCACGACAAGGGACACTAAACGGATGGCAAACATTATTGTGCACACTGTGATTGATCAGTGTGTAGATAATCAAATAGTGTTCGCAACAACTACAACGGACACTCCTTCAACAGACTGGTCACTACCTAAGAAATCAGGTTATTCTATTCCTTTCCAAACACCAAAGCCGTTAAAGGGAGCAGATCGTCCTGACAGTCCACCTATATATCACCAGTTGTCACCCAGACACAAACGAAGAGGATATAGAACAACTATCCGAAAAGTTGGAAAACATAAGTGTCAAGGCCCATAAGACAGTGATGACATATGATTACTACACCAGCTTTACGGTGTCAGTAAGAGGAAAGAACATAAAGCCTTTTCAGACTCTGATACTTTTCCTGACAATGTTAAAGTGTTCCTAAACAGAAACAAGTACAAGCGCGATCAGAATGTTTGACCGCCGTCAGCGTTACCAATGACTAGATCGCCAAAAGTCATACAAATAGAGCATATTATTATGCATAAGTGAAACATGGCTCCACCAGGAAATGGTCAGTAATTTCATCAATATTCCAAATTTTAAAGTTTACAGATGTGATGCAGGGCGAGGAGGAGTGTGTATATATGTATGGGATACCCTGAAGTCAAACAGGATATCTACTACAGCAGTTAACAATACTACCGTAGAAGATGTCTGGGTTACCGTACAAAGCAACATGCTTCCTTCTTTCATTATTGGCGCTGTCTATAGGCACCCCCATGCTACCTTGGAATCTTTTGAATACATTGAAAAGGTATGTAGAGAAATGTCCTTAAAAAAGAAATCGCTTTTCATCTTAGGTGACCTAAAAGATGATTTGACCAAATCTAATGCTAAATTAGCGAAGGTAATTAATAATAGATAAACTTACTCGAATTACAGAAAACACCTCTTCTCTATTAGATTTAATAATAACTAACAGACCAGATCTCATTCTCCATTCTGATGTCATCCCGTGCCACGTTGCTGATCATGAACTTATCACGATGACGTTAAATATAAAGAAACCAAAGAGACCACCAGTAGTAAAAACTATTCGCGATTTCAAACAGTATGACCCTCAGTCTTTCCGCGAACTTATCTTGTCTAAAGAAATGAATCTATCAAATTTTCCATCGACAGATAATGGAAACAAACAAGTAACTATTCTCACGGAAGTTATTAAAATCAGCATCGATGCGCTGGCTCCCTACGGAACACGAATCGTCAGACGTCCCCCTGCTCCATGGATAAATGACGACATCAAGAGAGCCATTTGCGATAGAAATAAAGCCCACCAAGCTCTTAAAAGTAACAGACGTGAAGCTGCTTTTCAATTAGATTATAAAGTAAAAAAGAAAAATGTCAAATTGTTAATTCAATCTGCTAAAAGAAATTATTTCAGAAATAAATTTACCGAGTATAAGAACAACTCTGATAAGACATGGAACATTTTTAAAACACTAGTGCCTCAAAACAAACAGCTCACTAGTGATTGTGCAGGTCCTACACACAACATTTTAATGACTTCTTTTCAAAAATTGGAAAACTAACTTATGAACAAACAACTGCTTCTACATTAAAACGAAACACAGATCGGGCAATGTTTACTACTATTTTTTTCAGACCACAACCAGTGGACGTAGAAACAATAATATTAGTAATAAAACACTTTCGCGAAACAAATGCTGTAGGAGCAGACAGTATTGCTTTGCGCTTTATCAGAGATAGTCTACCCGCAATTGCACACTATTTGACGGTCATTATTAACACCTCTCTGGTCACTGGTGTCTTTCCGTCACTTTGGAAACATGGTATAGTAACATCGATTTTCAAGTCGGGGGATATAGACGATGTGAATAATTATCGCCCTATCACAATACTCCCTATATTATCTAAAGTTCTTGAAAAAAAATTGTAGCAAATCAATTAACGTTTCCTGGAGGCCACTAACTTATTATCTAAACCGCAACATGGTTTCAGAAATAAGTTATCTACTGAAACAGCTTTACTACAAATTACTGATGAGATCTATAACAGACAATAAATCAGGTAAATTTGCTCACATTATGCAACCTTTCTAAGGCTTTTGATAGTGTTAACCATGAAATGCTCAACAAATTGGTAATTCATAAAATTGATACCTTTTGGTTTAAAAGTTATTTAGATACAAGGACCCAATCGGTAAGAATCAATGATTGTATGTCATCAAAACAAGTAGTACCTTTTGGTGTTCCGCAAGGATCCATTTTAGGTCCGATCCTATTCACAATTTTCATAAATGATTTATCAACAATAGCTCATAACTGCCTTCTGGTGCAGTACGCCGATGATTCAGTTTCTTCATAGTGACTATGTAAATAACATGAATACATTAATAAGAAACACAGCATACCCTTACACAAGCAAAATTATATTTTGACACTAATGGCCTTAAACTAAATCCACATAAAACTCAATGTATATTTATAGGTAGCCGGCAGAATATAGCTAAAATTCCCAATGACACGACCATAGAATTTGAAGGCT
>NC_091568.1:8985802-8988302 GCF_042767895.1 Penaeus vannamei
AGAGAGAGAGAGAGAGGGAGGAGAAAAAGGGGAGGAAGGGGAAGGAGAAAGAGAGAGAGAGAGAGAGAGATGGGGGGGGAAGAAGTGGGGGAAAGAGAAGGAAACAGAAGAGAGAGACGGAGGGAGAGAGAGAAAGATGAGAGGTGGGGTAAGGAGAAGAAAACAGAGAGAAAGACAGAGGGAGAGAGAGGGAGAGAGAGAGAGGAGTGGGAGGGAGGAGTGGGAGAGATAGAGAGAGAGAGAGAGAGAGAGAGAGAGAGAGAGAGAGAGAGAGAGAGAGAGAGGAATAATAATAATAATAATAAAATTGTTCTTGCAGAGATATAGAGGAGGGAGAGAAGAAGGAAGGAAAGAAGGAAGGAAGGAGGGAGCGAAAGGACGACAATAATGATAATATACATATAGATAAATAAACTAGATAAATAGATAAATAAACTATAAGAGAGAGATGAGGCACATAGACGGAAAGAGACAGAGGGGTTGGAGGAAGTAAAGAAAGTGAGAGAGAGAGAGAGAGAGAGAGAGAGAGAGAGAGAGAGAGAGAGAGAGAGAGAGAGAGAGAGAGAGAGAGAGAGAGAGAGAGAGAGAGAGAGAGAGAGAGAGAGAGAGAGAGTGAGAGTGAGAGAGAGAGGTGGGGGGGAGAGGAGAAAAAGATAGATAAATATATAAATAGATACTCAGAAAAAGAGAAATGTCTATAGATAGACAAATAGACAGAGAGAGATGAGGCAGAGAGATATATGGAAAGAAAGAGAGAAATATATATAGAGAGAGAGGGAGGGAGAGGGGAGACATAGAGATGAAAGGCAGAGATAGATAGATAGATAGATAGATAGAGAGAGAGAGTGAGTGAGAGAGAAAGAGATAGAGAGAGAGAGAAATAGATAGACAGAGAAAGGGAGATGAAGTAGATAGATAGATGGAAAGAGAGATATAAATAAATCTTTTTTATTACAAAACAATTATTAGTGTTTTAGAATTATTAGTAATATCATTACTAGACAAATAGATAAATAACCTATAAGAGAGAGATGAGGCATAAAGATAGAAAGAGAAAGAGAGAGAGAGAGAGAGAGAGAGAGAGAGAGAGAGAGAGAGAGAGAGAGAGAGAGAGAGAGAGAGAGAGAGAGAGAGAGAGGGAGAGAGAAGGAAATAAATAAATAGATAAATAGACAGAGAGAAAGAGAGAGACGAGGTAGGAGAGATAAAAAGAGATTGAGAAAAAGAGAGAGAGAGAGAGAGAGGAGAGAGAGAGAGAGAGAGAGATAGAGAGAGAGAGAGAGAGAGAGAGAGAGAGAGAGAGAGAGAGAGAGAGAGGGACGGAGGGAGGTAGAGAAAAGGAGTTGGAGAGAGAGAGAGAGAGAGAGAGAGAGAGAGAGAGAGAGAGAGAGAGAGAGGGAGAGAGAGAGAGAGAGAGAGAGAGAGAGAGAGGGGGACGAGGGAGGCAGAGAAAGGGGTTCAGAGAGAGAGAAAGAGAGAGAGAGAGAGGAGCGAGAGACAGAGAGAGAGAGAGAGAGAGAGAGAGAGAGAGAGAGAGAGAGAGAGAGAGAGAGAGAGAGAGAGAGAGAGAGAGAGAGAGCAGAGGGAAGGAGAGTGAGAGAGGGGAGAGAGAGAGAGAGAGGAGAGAGAGAGAGAGAGATAGAGAGAGAGAGAAAGGATATAAATAAACATAAATAGAGACAGAGAAAGAGAGATGAGGTAGATTAAGAGATAGAAAGAGACGAGAGAGAGAGAGGGGACAGAGAGGAGAGAGATAGGGGGGGAGAGAAGAAAGGACAGAAGAAATAGATGAGACATAGAAAGAAAGAGAGAGAGAGTGGGGGGAGGGAGAGAAGGATGGAGAGATAGGGGGGGTGAGAGGGAGAGGAGGAAAGATAGATAGATCGAGAGAGAAGGAGGGAGGGAAGAAGAGGGATAGACAGAGAGAAAGGGAGGGAGCGACGGAGAGAGAGAAAGAGAGAACAAGAAAAAAATCATAAAGTTCATTAGGAAGGGAGTTATAGATGAAATAAACGGGTCACATCATTAGAAAGAGGTTCATGGTTTGACTTTGCATTTAAATATTTGATGTCATTAAAAGTTTAAAAGATGTTCCTTTGCTTTCATTTTAAAAGTATTCAGGTTGGAGATATTTCTTTTTGTGTGTGTATGATAGACAGAGAGATAGAGATAGATAGAAAGGGGGAAGGGAGGGAGGGAGGGAGAGAGAGAGAGAGAGAGATAAATAGATAGATAGACAGATAGATAGATAGAGTGAGAGAGAGAGAAAAAAAAAGATTGTCCATGCGTAAAAAAAAAAAAAAAAAAAAAAATAGAGAAAATAAATTGTGCATGCGTAAAAAAATCTTTTGAGAGATGAAAAAAATAGATTGTGCATGCGCAAAAAAAAAGGAAAATAAAATTACTTGACTGATTGCTCCCGCTCGGGATCGAACCGAGGACCCAGCGCGTGTGAAGCGCTCGTGATAACCATTACACCACAAGAACCTTTTCTTGAAGA
>NC_091568.1:9015615-9025615 GCF_042767895.1 Penaeus vannamei
CCTAATTGCTTTTTTCACCACTTAAGCGTCTCTCTCGACCCACCAACACAGATAGTGTGAAGGGAGACGGTAAGTGGCGCCCTGCACAAACAAGCCTTTTTTTTCCTCTCTTCCCTTCCTCTCTCCTACCCTCGTCTTTACTTTATCATCGTCTATCTTACTTCATGTCGTGTTGGATGGTGTTGTGGATTTTTTTCTCTCTTTTTTTTTGATACGTGTCTAATAAATTGTCTTAAATAATAATGATACCATGTCGGGATTTTAAGATTAATTTCGTCATTGTTCTAATATTGCTTCATTTCACTGATGAATTACATATACTCTTATACTGGTGGATAATGCTAATAATAACGCGGTTAGTATTCTGTCAATCGTAAGTGAGAAAAGGAATTGCTTAACGCATTACAAATTAATTCCATTTTTTGGGGGGGGAGTGCTTCTTGAGTATTGAATCACAAATAAATACCAAAGCCGTGTTTTGATTTTTTGTTTCTTAATTACGGAACTTCAAATTCATTCGAAGGCTGTTATTTTTTATTTATTTATTATTATTATTTTTTTTTACTTACGAGTAGAGCAATGTGTCTCCTCTTATCACATCCCTTGAGACGAAAGTTGTGATAATCGAATTCTAAATTCTAAGAAATTCAACCCCTTTTCCCAGAACATTTCGTGACTGAGTCGTTTAAGAAAACTTCTTATCAAGGTAGAACCAACTTGGATATCTGATAAAAAGAAATGGAGTATTGGTGAAAGTTAAAAGGATGTTATAGGGAGAGAACAGTTTCGAAATCCTCATGGAATATATCTTCAGAAGGATTTCGAAACTGGTATCTCACATTTCAATAAATTTAGTATGCGTTTTGCAGGTTTTCCTACATAGTATCAACGCAGTAGAGTGTTTTGTCATCCACTACAGATCATACAGATTCACAAAAAATATATAATCACTAGTTTACACTTTAGAGCGCAGTATAGAAGGATTTCTGAATAAAATAAAGAAAACTGAAATGTGGTTCCAGAATAAGATACTCGCGCAGAAACAATATTTATGACGTGAATGGTCCCTTCGTTCCATTTGCGAGTCCTTCAAAAAGATAAAGTCTCCCCTCCTCTCCGTTCTCTTTAATGAACTTTCCTTTGATGGCTCTGGCGAAGGTAAACAACCTGTTGATGTGTTACTTGCCTGTGTTTGATTAACGATTTGATTTAACGGGTTGTTATTGGTTGGTGGTGTGTCTTCGCTGTTATTGTTTTGCCTCTGTCTCGTTCTGCCTCTCTGCCTGCCTGCTTGATTGCTTGCTTGCCTGCCTGCCCTGCCTGCCTGCCTGCCTGCCCTGCCCTGCCTGCCTGCCTGCCTGCCTGCCTGCCTGCCCTGCCCTGCCTGCCTGCCTGCCTGCCCTGCCTACCTGCCTGCCTGCCTGCCTGCCTGCCTGCCTACCTGCCTGCCTGCCTGCCTGCCTGCCTGCCTGCCTGCCTGCCTGCCTGCCTGCCTACCTGCCTGCCTGCCTGCCTGCCTGCATGCCTGCCTGCCTGCCTGCCTGCCTGCCTGCCTACCTGCCTGCCTGCCTGCCTGCCTGCCTGCCTGCCTGCCTGCCTGCCTGCCTGCCTGCCTGTCCTGCCTGCCTGCCTGTCCTGCCTGCCTGCCTCCATCTCTCTCTCTCTAACACACACACACACACACACACACACACACACACACACACACACACACACACACACACACACACACACACACACACACACACACACCCCTATCCCTCCCATAACGCATGCTATTTCTGTTTGTTTTATTTATTTCGAGCACAATCATCCTCGCTTTGAAAATACGAACAATTGAACAGCAGAAGCGTTGCCGCTGCAGTATAAATAAACAGCGTGATAACAATAACATTCTTGTTGATTCAGTATCCAACTGAATAAATAACTGAATACATACAACATATAAGTACATCTAGCACTATCAATGACAATATTTTTGCAAGTGTTCGATGGGATTTTTTTGCGGGGAAATGCGTTGGTGACAATTGCAATGCCACTTTTCATCTTTAACAATAAAATGCTGACAAATTCCCGAATGTAATGCAACTCGTTCATTCCTACGGTTATTAAAGAATGTGATTTTTTTTTCTTGTGACTTGTTGATAAATTCGAAAATGAGAATATATGTAAATGTTGAATACGTCTATTTCGTCCATGATATATAACAATGCATGTTCATTTTCGCAAAAGACGAGTAGTGATGTCAATTGTTTTGAAAATTATTTTGTGTGAATGAAAGCAATAATTTGCAAAAAAAATAATAATAAATAAATAAATAAATAAATAAAATAAAATAAAATAAAAATAAAAATAAATAAAAGGAATGATTGCAAAATTTACATCTGATAGCCATTGATTTCTGGTGATAAGGGGACAAAATTCATTAGGTTATTATTGTAGGATAAAATAATTAATTGTGTTTAATTAAATCTTATCCAATTTTGGATTAGTAATGGTTTAATCAGTTCTGGAAGGCTGGTCAAATATGCAGTTTAATTCAGCAGACAACAACAACAACAATGATTATGATGCTAATCGTTATTCCTAGAATAATGTTGGTAGGATAACTTTTATCATACTACTACCGATGAGAATAATAATAATGATATTATTATATCATTGTCACAAGTTTTATTATCTTTATTATTATGATCATCATTATCATATCATCATCGCATCATTATCCTCATTATAATTAGTATAATTTTGATTCTTGTTATCTTTATTACTATCTTATAATCATCATTATCATTATCGTCATTACCATCACCACCATTACCATCACCACCTTCACCATCACCATCATCACCACCACCACCTTCATCACTACTACCATCACCATCACCACACCACCACCGCCATCATCATCACCAGTGTATTGCAGCCTCCATGTGTAATTTTTGGCGCCACCCATATATAAAAGGATACCTGTCGCTGCTATATGACAAGAAGATTGGTCGGGTCCTATTTTATAATATATTCATCAACACTTGCAATGTCCACGATTAAGATGCACAAGTCAGTTCTAAATTATTCTGTATCAAAAGTCCTATTTTGTAATATATTCATCTACTTCACTTGCAATATCCACGGTTAATACACACAATTCAGTTCTAAATTATTCTGTATCAAAAGTCCTCTTTTGTAATATGTTCATCTACTTCACTTGCAATGTCCACGATTAAGATACACAATTCAGTTCTAAATTATTCTGTATAAAAAGTCCAATTTTGTAATATGTTCATCTACTTCACTTGCAATGTCCACGATTAAGATACACAAGTCAGTTCTAAATTATTCTGTATCAAAAGTCCTCTTTTGTAATATGTTCATCTACTTCACTTGCAATGTCCACGATTAAGATACACAATTCAGTTCTAAATTATTCTGTATAAAAAGTCCAATTTTGTAATATGTTCATCTACTTCACTTGCAATGTCCACGATTAAGATACACAATTCAGTTCTAAATTATTCTGTATAAAAAGTCCAATTTTGTAATATGTTCATCTACTTCACTTGCAATGTCCACGATTAAGATACACAAGTCAGTTCTAAATTATTCTGTATCAAAAGTCCTATTTTGTAATATGTTCATCTACTTCACTTGCAATGTCCACGATTGAGATACACAATTCCATTCTAAATTATTCTGTATCAAAAGTACTATTTTGTAATATGTTCCTCTACTTCACTTGCAATATCCTCGATTAAGATACACAATTCAGTTCTAAATTATTCTGTATCAAAAGTCCTCTTTTGTAATATGTTCATCTATTTTACTTGCAATGTCCTCGATTAAGATACACAATTCCGTTCTAAATTAGTCCATACCAAAAATGCCCGGTGCGCATTCCCACATCAGCATTCCCAGTACCCACAATCCCCACACCCACGTAGACATCCAACAGTAATTTCCCACTAATTCCCAGTAATTTCTGAAACCTACCATAGTTAGGGAAGCATCGCTCTGGACTCGACTTGTCTACTGAAACCACATTCCCATTCCGTCTACATATACAGACACACACAACTCCTCTCCTCTCCTCTACACATACACCAAAGAAAAAACACTGTGAATCGGTCCACCTCAACCTCCAGTCTCTTAAGATAAGTTATATGGGATGATTTTGGGATTTTAGGGAATCAGATGTTAGGTTGGATGTTGTGTTTTTATTTTGTGAATTTTGTATTGACGTGGACAGTTTTTTCCTCGTATTTTTGATAAAGCGCATGTTTTAAATGTATGTTTTCTTTTATGCCTTAGGAATAACCATCCTATCCATCATGATTCATACAAACGAAATCAAAACCTGACGTATACCAAGGATTAGATGACGTAATTAGCGTAATGGTTTGTCGTAGTTGATGAGTGATGCTCGCGCTACCCAGATCACCTTTTAAGACGCTAAGCTTCTTTTAGTTAATTTTAACTACGTATAAGCTGGGAGCTCTTGCTAGCGAGACGTTACATCGCCACCATCATCATTATTACCATCATCACCACCATCACAATCATAATCATCATTATCATCATCACCATCATTATCATTATAACGTTCACATATATTATCATAATCACTATTATAACTATAATCATAATAAAAAGAGAAGCAGGCACGACAGATCTGGTACAAAATTACTCACCTCTTGGTATTCCCAAAGACAAAATACAAGTAATTTGTAAAAACATTCACGAGTTCAAAGAAATGGAAATGTTGATAAGTATAGTGATCAGAATAAGAGAACCCTTGTGATTTTGCAAGCGTTAGCAAATCAATAAAAAATGTTGCATGCAAGCTGCTGGAGTGGAGCAAGTAGTAGGCACGTGGGTGATCAAGCGGTGGTTGGGTAAGTAGTATACTTAAGGGTGTTTTGTAAGTGTATGATGTGTGAGGGGACTCGTGATGCGGTGCTCTTATTATCATTATTATTATTTTATTATTTTATTTATTTATTTATACAAAATATATAGTAGGTACTTCCTGGTTTTTAAATGTGGTAACGATTTACGTTCTAAGAGCTACGAACTCTTTCAGCCTGCTCGTCATAAAACGGTATGAATTCATTTCTTTCTCTCCATTTATCTATCTCATTCATCCTCTCTCTCTCTCTCTCTCTCTCTCTCTCTCTCTCTCTCTCTCTCTCTCTCTCTCTCTCTCTCTCTCTCCTCCCTCCCCCTCCCTCCTCTTTCTCCCTCCCCCCCTCTCTCTCTTTCTCTCTCCCCCTCCCCCCCCCCTCTCTCTCTCTCTGTTCCCTCCCATCTCTCTAAAAGACGAAAAGCTACGAATGACATACACAGAAAAAGAAAGAAAAATAACAAACATAGAGTACAGATCCGTGATGTTTCTGCATATTTCTGAGAAAGGCTGACCGGGCAGAGCGGGAACAGGTGTTTGAGACGATAAATCACGGACAAGGACCCGAGAGTACTTGTCCGTAGGAGAGGAAGGGTGGAGGGTGGAAGCTGGCAGGGCGTCCAGATACTAGCATTTTTTATGACTTTTTATTTCTATATATATATATTTTTTTTTTTATCTTCATTTTTATCATCTATGAAATTATCTTTGTTATTTCATCTTCCCTCTTTCGGTCTCTCTTTTTCTTTCAGTCCTTTATCTTTCCGTGTGTGTTGATGTATCTGCGTATTTACACTGCACAAAAAGATATAGTATAACCGTATAAATAGATTGATAAATGAATTAGTACATAAAGAAATAGATATAAAAACAAGATTATAAATATGTAACCGAATAAATAAGACATAGATAAACACACACACTTATCAGATAAACAGACAGACAGACAAAGAAATCCACAAATCCACAAAAGTATTCTTCCCTATATTTGATATTCATCGCGTTTCCTTCTCTAAAGCAGTGTTGTCCAAACTGGGGTCCGCGCAGCCTTGGGGGTCCGCAACATGGATCATAAGGGTACGTGAACAAGGAACACACACACACACACACACACACACACACACACACACACACACGCACACACACAAACAGAAACATCCCATGTTCTCTGTCTCATCTTTTTCATTCGTGTATTAAATTCGAATTTATTGACCAACACTCCTGCAATGCAATCTTTTATAATAAGTATATTATTTGCATTATCCTAAATCAGACAGTTTGTTTAGCCATGGTGGACGGGGATGGGAGGGGAGTACATAACAGTACAAGAAGGTATTAAAGGGTACAATAGGCGAAACTAATTGGACAACACTAAAGAATTACGAAGGAAAACGGAAACAGAAAACATGTCCCAGACAAGTATGTTTTTGTATACCACGCAAAATGGCGTACGCGATTTCCCTCTCCCCAAAGACCAGCGCTAGCTAAGTGGTACTTCTGCCCCAAGCCTGAAAACACACTATGTTCTCTTAAGGTGTTGGGAGGAGTAAGAGGAAGCCATTGTTTATTTATCTGTTTGTTGTTTCTCTTGGAACAAGCGGTGGTGAGAAAGTAATATTGTATTATATATGTATTATATGTTTTCCTATACCGAGCAGTGAGGACATATAAAGGTTTCATCTAACCAAACGTACAGGGGATAAAAAAAGACAATTAAGAAAAAATGGAGAGAGAGAGAGAAAGGGTGAAAAAGAGAGAGAGGGAAGGGAGGGAGGGGGGGAGGGAGGGAGGGAGGGAGGTAGGGAGGGAAGGAGGGAGAAAGGGAGGAGGAAAGGGGAGAGAAAGAAAGAGAGAGAGAGAGAGAGAGAGAGAGAGAGAGAGAGAGAGAGAGAGAGAGAGAGAGAGAAAGGCAGAAAGAGGGGGGGAGACGGAGAGGGAGAGGGAGAGGGAGGGAGAGAGAGAGAGAGAGAGAGGGCGAAAGAGAAAGAGAAAGTTTATAGCAAGTATATGGCGAGAAACTGATACAATGTCATATTAAATCATTCCTATTCCGGTACACGAGCCAACGTACATAGATAATTAAAAACAAGCAAAAAAAGAAAGAGAGAAATATATATAGAGAGAGGGAGGGAGAGGGGAGGCAGAGAGAGAGAGAGAGAGAGAGAGAGAGGGAGAGAGAGAGAGAGAGAGAGAGAGAGAGAGAGAGAGAGAGAGAGAGAGAGAGAGAAACCAAAAATACACATAAAAAGATGAATAACCTTCCCACGAAAAACGCTTAAAATGGTATACTTAAAGCAGCAGTAATAAAAATACACGTCTCTTTTTAAGCTCCTTGCAACATCCTCATGCAACAACTTTTATGCAACGATTCGCGTCACGGGCTGGGTTGGAGGGCGTGAAGGTTGTGAAAAGAAAGGAGATCCATGATAGAGTTGTTGTTGAAGTTTTATGGGATTGTATTCATGGGGAATTTTGGGCTTTGTTCCTGGTTTATGTCTTTTTTCTAAATTAAAATATTCTACTTTTTTATCATCATCACTACCATTACCATCCTCAGCATTATCGTTGTCATTATTATCATAAGCATGAGCATTAACTAAGAGGATATCGATAAGGAGAAATGAAAGACAGTGGCATATCTGTAAAAAAAGAAAAAAAATAGACATGATGACAATGAAAATAATAACGATAGCAAGGATAATAATTGCCATACTGATGATAATAACAACACAGGCACGTACCATTTAAACATGGCAAAAGTCGACACTAAAAAAAAACAATAATAATAATGGCGGTAATATTTGTTATTAGCACGTAAATACGACACTAAAATTAGCAAAGCAAGGAAAATGACAATGATAAAATACGGTAAAAAAAAGAATTAACCAAAAATGAAAATAAAAAGATAAAACTTACAAGAGTAGTGTGCAACTAAATAATAATATTTAATTCCATAGGCAAAACGTTCTGAAGATATGATGGAGAAACATTTAATAAAAAAAGAAGACAAGCAAGAGAAAGGAAGGAAAGAGAGAAACACAGAGTGAAATAAACGGTAACAGACTCTAATGAATAAACAGATATATTAAATGAATATTCTTACATATGCGAGGCTTCACATCAATACCCTCAATATGTGAAAAATTCTTACAATGAAATTTTACATTGTTGTTGGTAGCTCTCTTACAATGGAGTTATAAACTACATGGAAATGAAGAAATAGAGCTACACAATGAATCACTCGCATCCGATACTTCCAAATTCTAGTCTTTTATGTTCCATACAAAAATAATATTTAATTTCATAGGTTCGTAATGCATAAAAACTTAAAATTTTAAAGGAGAGTCCCGCATGACATCTCGTGGCGTCTGGGATTATATATTGCTCCATACTGCGGACTTGATGCGAATGGTTACCTATATTCATCTATATATATATATGTGTATATATATACATACATACATATATATATATATATATATATATATATATATATATATATATATATATATATATATATATAAAATCATATAAGTATAGGTATACACACAAAAACACGCACACACTCTTCCCTCTCTTGGTCTCTTTTTTTCTTTCAGTCCCTTACCTTTCCGTATGTGTTGTATCTGCGTATTGAATCTGCACAGAAAGATAGCCAGATAGATAACCGTATAAATAGATCGACATATAAATTAACACATAAAGAAATATATATATATAAACAAGATTATAAATATATAACCCAATAAATAAGACAGATAAACACACACACTTATCATATAAATAAACAGACAGACAGACAAAGAAATCCACAAATCCACAAAAGCGTCTTCTTCCCTATATTTGATATTCATCGCGTTTCCTTCTCTAAAGCAGTGTTGTCCAAACTGGGGTCCGCGCAGCCTTTGGGGTCCGCTACATGGATCATAAGGGTACATGAATAAGGAACACACACACACACACACACACACACACACATACACACACACACACACGGACACACGCACACACACAAACAGAAACATCCCATGTTCTCTGTCTCCTCTTTTTTATTCGTGTATTAAATTCGAATTTATTGACCAACACCACTGCAATACAGTCTTTTCATAATAAGTATATCATTTGCATTACCCTAATAGTTTGTTTAGCCATGGTGGACGGGGATGGGGGGGGGGTGTATGTACAAGAAGGTATTAAAGGGTACAATAGGCGAAAATAATTGGACAACACTAAAGAATTACGAAGGAAAACGGAAAACAGAAAACATGTCCCAGACAAGTATGTTTTTGTATACCACGCAAAATGGCGTACGCGATTTCCCTCTCCCCAAAGACCAGCGCTAGCTAAGTGGTACTTCTGCCCCAAGCCTGAAAACACACTCTGTTCTCTTAAGGTGTTGGGAGGAGTAAGAGGAAGCCATTGTTTATTTATCTGTTTGTTGTTTCTCTTGGAACAAGCGGTGGCGAGAAAGTAATACTGTATTATATATGTATTATATGCTCCTATACCGAGCAGTGAGGACATATAAAGGTTTCATCTAACCAAACGCACAGGGGATAAAAAACACAATTAAGAAAAAAGTGGAGAGAGAGAGGGAGAGAGAGAGAGAGATGAGATAGAGAGAGAGAATGAGAGAGAGAGAGAAAGGGCGAAAGAGTGAGAGAGAGAGAGGAGGGAGGGAGGCAGAAAGGGAGGGAGGGAGAGAGAGAGAGAGAGAGAGAGAGAGGGGAAAGAGAAAGAGAAAGAAAGAGAGAGAGAGAGAGAGCGACAAAGAGAGAGAAAGAGAGAGAGAGAGAGAGAGAAAGGGCAAAAGAGAAAGGGAAAGAATGTGGCGAGAAACTGATGCTATGTCATATAAATCATTCCTATTCCGGTACACGAGCCAACGTACAGTAGATAGAAGAGAGAGAGAGAGACCAAAAATATACATAAAAAGATGAATAACCTTCCCACGAAAAACGCTTAAAATGGCATACTTAAAGCAGCTGTAACAAAAATACACGTCCCTTTTAAGCTCCTTGCAACATCCTCACGCAACAACTTTTATGCACCGTCACCTCACGCCTATGAAGTCGATCGATTCGCGTCACGGGCTGCGTT
>NC_091568.1:9030615-9035615 GCF_042767895.1 Penaeus vannamei
TGAGAAATGGCTGATAAGGGTACAGACTCTCTTTCTGTCACTTTATCTATCACTCTGGACCCCTCATCCCCTCTCTCTCTGTCTCTCCTTCCTTCCCTACCTTCTTTCCTCTCTCCTTCCCCACCCCTCCCTCCTCCTTTCCCCTTCTCTCTCTATCCCTCCCTACCCCCATCCTCTCCCCCCCTCCCTCCAACCTAAGAATTAATCAGATTTCGTCCCCGTTCCTTAGCTGGGTTGGGATTGGGAAGACGAACCCAATTTACGACGTGAAAAGAGAGAGCAAAGGGCCGAAGAAGTACTTCCGATGGAACCCGGTTTCCCTTCGGAGCGACAAAGGAAAGAGGGCAAAGGAGCGATCCAGCCGAACAATGAGACGTTATCATTTCATTATTATCACAGCGAGGGGCTTTGATAGAGGCGTTTCTTGCATGTGCTTATGTTCGACTTGTTTTTCCATCTTAATTTCTTTTGCGTGTCCTCTTTCTGTTTTGGAGGTTAGTGCGTAATTTATTGTATCTATTGTTGTTGTGATCATTCTTTTTCTCATCAGCATTACCATTGCCATTGTTATTGTTATCATTTTCATTCAATCATTAATAACCCTATCAATTGTATATGTTGTATCTGAAATTGATATATAATTACGTAAACTTGGGAAATGTGGAATAACACTGACACACATAGAGAAACTCCTTACATCCATTTATTAATAATAATTTATCTATGGCCATCCCAATTCATTTATATTACCCAAAACACAATGTACCTCTTATATCACAAGCATACAAATGACACATTCGCCATGGTCATTCGCATCACAACAATAACTTTATAATCTCTCTCTCACACACACACTAATAATAATAATGATAATACCAATTATAATAAACAACGACACTCCTTGGTAGTTGTAACTGAAGATAAGATTGGGCCAAGTTCACTGATTAATTACTAACATACTGCATTCCTACTAACAGCATATCAAATAATCGATATAAATGAAAATGCAAATTATACTGTACCTTTACCCCATGAATAAAAGGCATGGCTTTACTTTTACTGATGTATTTTTGTACAAATCAAAGATAAAGTATATATTAATTACCGGACTGACATGTGCAATGTTTATATTCCTCGAAATGGGAAAAATTGTAGCATTTCAAATATAAAACATATTTTTATCCTCATATTATTTTGTGCGAAAAAAACTAAATACACAAAACAAACTGTGTGTGACTGGCCTTACTGGACTCATGGGAGCATACGATTGTGCACGACGTGTAGCACAGCTGACGTCAGAACTCTCTCGCGCTTCTCGCCAATCCAGCGCGCTGTCTAACCTGTCCTCTCACGTCCCTAAGTACGACAGGGAGTTACGAACAACCCAAAGGTGTGGCATGAAATGACATGACAAAGATAAAAGGAGATGAAGAATATTATCAATGCTTCTACGTCTAATCAGCTATATAACCAGACTACTGAGTACATACATCTATGAATCTCTTGTTTATTATATGTTAAAGAAGCAATGAAGCATGTATAAAAGCAATAAGGATATCTAATCGCATATTTCTTGTTCTTCCCTACGTTGCTTTATTGGCAATCTCTAGCCTATATATTAGAAAGGAAAAAATATATATAGTAGTATTCAATGATACCGCCTCCAATAATGATACGGATAACAACAAGCATAAAAATTGTGATAAAAATAGAGCTACTGCTAATGGTAACCATAATAGCAGTAATAAAGAAACACCACCAATAATAATGATAATATTGCAGATTACCGAGGTAGAAATAAAAACAAATATACATATACATACTTCATGACCCAATCTATTGTGTTTAATTATTTGTCCCGAGAAAAATATTCTATACAGCAATTAATTCCGGTTCATACAGTAGCAGCAGTAGCAAAACAACAAAATTTCAACTATTTATGCAAATTTTACCGGAGGACATGAAGAACACATATCATTTTAGCAGAGTATATGTGTGAATTTGTTCCGGTTGTTTTAGTAATGAGCCAGTGCGTGCTTTTACGGATTTGAGATGAGATAAGTATGCTATCGTTGTGCTTCTTGTCATTATGAAATTATGAGCGTTATCTCACATTCTGCTACGATCATTTGCGTGAAAGGAGACTTATTGAGTCCCGACTTGTATCCCGTTTCGAAGAAAAAGAAAGGAAGTTTGAGAAAGTGGAAAAGATGAAGTAAAAATGATAAGAAACGAAAAAGAAAAAAAGAACATAGGGAGAAGAGAAAAGGAAAAGGAGAAGAAAAATAATTGTAAGAAGAAAAGAAAAGAAAAAAACAAGAGGGGGAGAAGAGAAAGGGAAAAGGAGAAGAAAAAAATAATGACAAGAAGAAAAAAGGAAAAGGAAAAAACAAAAGGAGGAGAAGAGAAAGGGAAAAGGAGAAGAAAAATAATGAGAAGAAGAAAAGGAAAAGAAAAAAACGAGAAGGAGAAGAAAAATAAGGATAAGAAAAAAAAGGAAAAGGAAAAAAAGGAGGAAAGAGGGAAAAGGAAGAGAAGAAAAATAATGATATGAAGAAAAGAAATAAAAAGGAGAAGAGGAAAGGAAGGGCGAATGAGTCACGCATCGAAAACTTCTCGAAACACAAGAGCCAGAGTGAGGAATATTAACTTTCTTGTTCCCGAATTTCGAAAAAATGAAGGCTTTCTCCATCACCTTCTACCCTTCTCTTCTGTTCTTTTTCCCCCTTCGTCCCTTCTTTTTATGTCCATCTCCCTTTTATTCCCGTTCTCTTCTCTCGTTCCCTCTCTTCTCTTTCTGCTCTCCCCTCTCCACTCTTTACTTCTCTTCTGCTCTCTCCCCCTCTTCCCCTCCTACCCTTACCACTTTTCTATCCCTCCCACTCTCTTCCCCTCCTCTCCTGTCCCTCCCTCATCCCCTCTTCTCCACCTCTTCTATCCCTTTCCCCTCTCTTTCCCTCCTCTCCTATCTCTTTCCCTCCTCTTCTATCCCTTCCTCCTCTCTTTTGTCCTCTTCCCCTTTTCTTTCTGTCCCTCCCTCCCTACCCCTTCCCCTCCCTCCCTACTCCTTCCCTTCTTCTGTCTCTCCTCCTCCCTTTTCCCTCCTCTTCGTCTGGGAGGACTAAGATTTACAAACGATCCCTTTTAAGAAGATTTAGCTGGGTCCGGTAGCCTGGGACTTCAAGGGATAGCATTATCGCTTCTCGCATGCCTACCCCACTGGCTTGGCTTGCAGGATTTTACATTTTGCAAGGACGGCTCAGCAGATAATGGCGTTAGTGCAAGACATTGTTGTTGCATTTGCTTAAAGGAAGTCGCTAGAAGACCGGTGGTGTATGAATCAACTTGCTTTATGTATATGTATTGGTTCGGTGAATAGCGGTGTTATTTGCTAAAGAATTATGATCTGGTTAAATTTACTAGTCGCTTTATCTGTGGAAGATTTAGATATACTCTTGCGTTAGTAAATGTAAGACACACACACACACACACACACACACGCACACACACACACACACACACACACACACACACACACAACACACACACACACACACTCACGCACACACATATGGTTTCCAATTTGATAGCCCATTCTGCAATATCCTTTGCGTGATTTTTTCCCCTTTTTTGGCGTCCTTTCGAACCGTTTGCCTGAAAATCACTTCCCTGTCCTTGTCGAGGTCAACCAAGGCATAACGACCTCAAAGAGTGTGTTGTAGGTAGGAAAAAATAACAACTACAACTCGTTAGTATAGCTTTGCGCGACTCTCCAGTTTTTCTAAGCTACGTGTGCGAGGTTTGAAAGGAAAAGAAAACGAGGAAGAGGAAGAGTGGAGAGAGGAAGGGAGAAAGAGGGAGAGAGAAAAGAGAGAGGGAGAGAAAAGAGAAAGAGAGAAATAGCAAGAGAGGGAGAGAGGGAGGATCAGAGAGAAGAGAGGAAAAGGAAAAGAAACCGAGACAAAGAGAGACAGCACCGGACAGAACGACAGAGACAGATAGATCGACAGCGCAACGGAGATTCCACCTCTATCTCCCCTCCCCTCCCCCCTCCTTCCCTCCCTCTCCCGCACCCCCCCCCCCCCATTCAGCTAGTCACCCTTAATTACACCAAAATCGACGAGCTTCTTTAATACTCCCTTGGACTCCCTCTACTGGGCCATTGTTCCCTGTCTCTCCCTTCCTTTGTACTTTCAGAGGCCTTCTTGTGGGGATCTGTGTCTCCTTTGTGGACCCCTCTTCGCGATGTCTTCCTTTAGCTTTGTGGCAATTTGTTGGAGGGAGGGAGGGGAGGAGGGGAGGGAGGGTGGGAGGGAAGGGAAGGAGGGAGGGAAGGGAGGGTGGGTGGAAGGTAGGAGGGAGGGTGGGGGGAAGGAAGGAGGGGAGGGTGGGTGGTGAGGTGGGAGGGGGGGAGGGAAGGGGGTGGAAGGAAAGAGGGGAGGTTGGAAGGGAGGGTGGGTAGGTGGGAGGGAGGGCGGGAACGGAGGCAGGGAGGATGGAGGGTGGGAAGGGGGATGGAAGGAAGGAAGGGAGGGAAAGAGGAAGAGAAGAAGGGAGGAAGGGAAAAGTAAGGAAGGAGAGGAGATAGGATGAGACGAAGGAAGAAAGGGAAGGAGGAAGGGAGGTAGGAAGGGAGAAAAGAAAAAAAGGGCGAAGGGGGAAGTAAGGGTCCCGATATATTTTTCTCGATAGATCGATTGTTACAACTTTGATACTGATAATAATCAGGTATAAATCTCTCTCGCTCTTTTAAAGATTTGATATCTCTCATTCTTTAGTTTGTCTTTATTTCCTTTTGTTTTGCTGTTGTTTATTGCTCATTGAATTCCCTCCCGTGCCATGTAAGCTATTAACATATGAAATACGCTGTATATTATCATTAGCATTACACACTCCTCTTTACGAGTATAAGGTGCTTTCCAGTGTCCGCAGCTGTTCTTCATCAATGGCCTCCAGATTAGATCTATTATTTTCCATTTTACTATATCGGTGATGTCCTA
>NC_091568.1:9038115-9040615 GCF_042767895.1 Penaeus vannamei
AACTTGTGATTTAGTTCAGTGTATGGGCGAGTTGAGTTGCGTTGAGCTGCAATATAGCGGTGTGTCATTGTTGGATCTAATTTCTGAATGATTTCGCTATTTCTCTTCCCCTTTCTATGCCTCACTCTTTATATCTTTCTCTTCTGTATGTCTCTCAATCTCTCCCTTCCATCTTTTCCTCCGTCTCTGTCTCTCTCTTTTTCTTCCTCTGTATATCTTTCTCCCACTCTTTAACTCTCTCTTCCTCTGTATATCTTTCTACCACTCATTCTCTTCCCCTCTCCTTCACTCTTTTCCTCTGTATAACTGTCTCTCTCTTCCTCTCCAAAGGCTCCCTCTCGCTCGTTCTCCTTTATTTATACCTATTTAGTACAAATGCCTTAAATCGCTTCCGTGGTATAGTGGATATCACGTGCGCTTCACACTCATCAAGGTACATGGTTCGACCCCGAACGGAAACAATAATAACAATTTCCAAGGATATTACTCAAATTACTCACTTTTTCTCACCGTTCGCATGTCTTTCCTCGCGCATATTAGAAACAAGCGAAAACTGCAAACCCGCTAACTCCATAGTAACAGTTGTCTCACTCCTCACAACTGATAACCATAGACAGCCGCTGAGTGTGGTGTACTATTTCTACTGAAAGCCGATAACTCCAATACCTCAATACACGAGACCTCATACCTGATACCTGAACGCATCTCCGGTTACAGGTAAGCGAGTTGACGTTGAAGGTCTTTCGAGTTCCATCACCTGGCGGAAATTAGGGTCTCAGTGCCAAGGAAAAGGGTTATCTCTCGGGGTACAAAGTGCGTTTGGTGGGACGAGTTCGCTACAATGTTCTGTTTTTTCCTGTTGTTTGAAAAGGGCAAAGGAAAAGAGGGGTAATGGGCAGACAGAGGAAGTGAGAAAGAAAGAGAGAGAGAGGAGGGGGGAGGGTAGATAGATAGAGTGAGAGAGAAAGAGAGTGAGTGTGTGTGTGTGTGGTTGTGTGTGTGTGTGTGTGTGTGTGTGTGTGTGTGTGTGTGTGTGTGTGTGTGTGTGTGTGTGTGTGTGTGTGAGAGAGAGAGAGAGAGAGAGAGAGAGAGAGAGAGAGAGAGAGAGAGAGAGAGAGAGAGAGAGATAATCTAACTACCACACCGTTGACCATGGTAGTTGCCAGGGTCATTAGACTGCATAGTAAAATTATTAATTCGTTTTACACCAATAAAATTCCTTTTAGATTCATAAGATTTACGTCATGCAATTTGTTAAGAGATCGAAAATAAAAAGTACGTTGAAAAAAAAGAAAAAAAAACATGACTGGATGTTATATAAATTTACAAGCATTAATATTTCCGCTATCTCGGAAGGAAAATTTAGGAACAAATTTGTATTTATTATTCGTCATTACAACATCTATTTCCAAAGTTTTATCTATTAACACTTGTCTAATTCCTGTACAGACATTTTATGTTCTTGTACCATCATGTGAAATAAAACAACATTTATACAATGTATTTCAGTTTTTAGTCTCAGAATTCTATGAATACATTTAAATAATAAGACTGATGACAAAGTACGTAATCTACTTTTACAGCAAAGGGAGATAAGTGAGGTAGAGTGAGAAGGGAGAGGGAAAGATAAAGGATAAGATAAAGGCTACCTCTCCAGTTATTTTACAACTGCATTTTTTTAAGGATATTGAGTCATTAACATAACCAGCTGTGTGAAAAATGTCTCACGGATCAGTAAATAAAACTATGAATGACCAGAACTATGACTTCTCCAAACACACACAAACATACACACTCACTCAAACGTACACACTACTCCCATTCGCCCGTCCACACCAGTTCATGAACGACTGAACAGGTTCACAGAAGCTGTACATATTCAATTTCCGTGAACTAATGGCCAATTGACTGTCTCCGGATGAAGGGAAAATGGGTAAGGGGAAAAGTTAAAGGAAATTTCAGTGGATATTTAAGGGTGGGATTCCCACTCTGTGATATTGTATACATTTTTTCTATGATAATATCCGAAAGCCTTCTAATTTTATTTTCCTTTTCCCCTAATTGTACATATACTTTCCACGCTAACATAAACTTTGCTCTAATATTGGCAGTGCATCAAACATCGCTTCTACTTTCTTCAGTCGTTTTCTTTCTCGATTTTTCATTTGGTCGACCATTTATTACTCTATTATTTTCTGCTAAACTATTTTAAGGCACAGCAAATGAAAGATGAAAGACCACTTGACATATCCATATCCGGTCAAGTGGAACAACGCTTAAACGACCGTGAATCAGTTTATATACACAAAGAGAAACAAAAGAAAGAGAGACAGAGGATTAGATTGGAAAATCCATTTATTTCATTTTACAGAGGAGGATAAAATTATTTACTGCCACTCGTAAAGTAAATTACTGTTTATGTTGCATATATGACTAGTTGGTTTAAATAAACATACGCTTTTCGAGTGAGTATCAGCATTCTGATGAAATGTTATACCAT
>NC_091568.1:9058115-9070615 GCF_042767895.1 Penaeus vannamei
AGTGTGAGCTACCTAGACGAAAGTAGAAGATAAAGAGCGAAAGGGAAGAGAAGCATGAAGAAGATAAGGAAAATGGATCTATCTATCTATCTATCTATCTATCTATATACATATATATATATATATATATATATATATATATATATATATATATATATATATATATATATATATATATATATATATATATATATATAATTATATAATCGTATATGAGCACACATTGAATATCCACGTAACACTCCATAATATATACCATATTACAATATCTCTTCCACAGATAGTCAGAGCAGGTAAATAATGTCGAGAACTCTACGGGGCAGAAACGTACTAAATCTCATACGTCAGCTTTAACAACAGAAGATTTACATTTGTCCTATAACAGCTTCCTTTCCACAAGCGCTGAGTAATAATTTAAAATATAGTGAGTATTGACTTTCGTGATAAATGACTGTATTTCAAAACGAAAATTATTTTTCATGGCCATTTTTTTTTCATTTCTTCAATAATTTGTAATGTCTTACACTGTTGGTCTTATCGTGGTCTGCAATTAATTTTCTTTTGTTGCCTTTTTCAGAAATTCTAATTACTGACGGCAGAATTCTTAGTTCAAATATCCAGAAAATCATTTAAATATTACGTAAATATTCACTCGGTCCTGAAAGTTGACAGCACAATGTCATAAAATTCTAGTTTGAAATATATTTCATTTGCTTATTTTCATCACTAGTTCTAATACTCTTTTATACCGATGTTGCTAATGCCATCAATATTTCACTTTTATGGACACTTTTATTTTTATCCCCACCAGAATTGCCTCGCAACTGCAAACTTATCAATCATATATTTAGCCATTTCAATATCATATAATCATTTCAAATCTCGCCCACACAGTATATATATATATATATATATATATATATATATATATATATATATATATATATATATATATATATATATATATATATAAAGATGATATATACCTGCTACATATTTATTTAATCGACGCATGTAAATAGAATGCAACAAAACATTGATTGAGTTTTTACTGATTTCCATTCATGATTTTTCGTCTCTTAGACTAACAATATTAATAATTATGTGATTCATTTAGCTCAGTTATGGAAGGATATATGTTTTTTTTTATTTTTTTATTATAACAGTCGTTACAGCCCTCACATATGTATGCATGTTTAGAAATAAAGATATATAAATGGATAGATAGATTAATGTGTTTATTTGTATGTGTGTACTTGTGTGCGCGCGCGTTTGTGTTCCCTCAACACACACACACACACACACACACACACACACACACACATACACACACACACACACACACACACACACGCAAGGCTTCAAAGCCAAAGCCAAAGCAAACCTTGGCACTTCTACGCGAGACGCACACATACGAAGCAAACAGCGAACTCCATTGAACTGAATTTACATACGCTCCATTCTATTCAGTGGCTGCCATTACCACAGCTCACCCCGCCGCTCGCCCTCCTCGTGTCCAACGCTCATTACCACCATCAGAATCGTGCTATGCTATTTCAGTGTTGGAATGAGCCCCAGTATGAAATATGAATTACTTCTCTTGACAGGAAGTCTCAGCAACTCGTGTTCCTAATGAAGATTTTTCTTTTTTCTTTTTGAGTTTTGGTTGAAATAAGAGTTTGTGAAAGTCAGGGCGTACGTAGGAAAAATTATAAAGTTAATTACATATCATTTACTGATTCAGAGTGAAAAATAATTTATCGCATGAAAACATATGGATATATATAAATAAATAAATAAACATAGACAAAGAAATTGACCCCCCCAACACACACACACACACACACACACACACACAATAATAATAATAATAATAATAAAATAGATACATAAATACAACAACTGTACTGTGACAAATTCCCATTTAGATCTTGGTTGGGAAGATAGACCTCAGAATACACAAAGGCAAAAATCAGCTACAGAGTGAATCCTTTATACAATGTATGCCAGTGCGTGTGTGTGTGTGTGTGTGTGTGTGTGTGTGTATGTGTGTGTGTGTGTGTGTGTGTGTGTGTGTGTGTGTGTGTGTGTGTGTGTGTGTGTTTGTGTGTGTGTGTGTGTGTGTGTGTGTGTGTTCGTATATATGTGTGTGAAGGAAATGTATGAGTGGGTGAATGAGTGAGTGTGTGTGATATATAGAATAAAATTTAACAGATACCCATATTTTACAGACAAACTGCAGTAATAGAGTAGGAATCTGACAGATTTCACAGCTGTCTCCTACGTTTCTCTCTCTCCCTCTCTCTTTTTCTGCCTTTCTTTTTCTCTCTCTCTTCTTGTTTTTATTTCTCTCTCTCTTTCTCTTTTTGCCTTTCTTCTCCCTCTCTCTCTTGCAGTCTTTTGCTCTCTCTTTCTATTTCTCTCTTTCTCTCGCTCCTTCGCTTTTCCCTTTTGTCTCTTTTTATCCTTTCTCTTCACCCTAGCCCCCTCTTCTCTTTATCACCATCTTCTGATTGTCTTATCTCTCTCTCTTACCCTTTCTTTCTCACTCTCATTTTTTCTTTCTCTCCGTTTGCTCTTCTTAGCCCCCTCTTCTCTTTATCACCATCTTTCTATCTGGTTGTCGTCTTCTCTCTCTCTATCCGCATTTATTTGCCTTTCTCCCTCCTCCCTTTGTATCTCTCCATCGTTCTGTCTTTTGTCTTCTCTCCCTCTCTCCATTCCCTTCCGTTTGCCCTTCCCCTCTTTCTTCTTTGCCTCCATATTCCTGTTTGTCTTCTCTCTTGCTTCTTTACTAATGGTATTTGTTCGCCAACCATTTCCCCCAAAAATATGCCAAGAAAAGACATTCCTTGTCCCACTCTGACTGTGCTTCCCTGGAACTCAATGTAAACTTGCTTTGTATTTCTTACTTTCCTGGACAAACTTTATTACAAAGTTATCTTTATTTAGGCAGATTGAATACTAGTTAATGGCGATTAATTTATTTCACACTATTCATCAATCAATCACATCATAATGTTGAATTGCGTTAATGTAATATATAGTCTCCTACTGAAGACCTTCTTCTGGTGCGAGTCCATAAAATCTCTTATATCTGTAAATATTTTAATATATGGCAAAGAAAACCAACACATTGAAAAGAATAATATAATGAAAGGTAACTCAAAATTTATCAAGGCAATATTGAAATAAATACGTAAAAAAAACTCTTGAAAGTCGTTAAAATAAGCAGACAGTGAAATAATTATTCCGTTCTTCGTATTTCGCTGCTTGTCATGGAGCAGAAAAACACGTCTGCGTTTTCAATTTCGTTTTAGATGTCTGCGAAATTGACCATCAAAATGCAACAAGGGGCAAATTATTTTCATTCCTTTTCTTTGAGATGTGAAAATTGATATACGTGTGTTTCTTTACTTATCTGTAAGGGAAATTACATATTTGTCTATGGCGCATATTTCAGCTACCAATTGTAATTAGTAGCTCCACTGGTGCGGATTTTATTAAACTGATTTGCTATGTATTAGCGACTATTTGTCGGACTCAAAATGCAATTGGAGTCTTTTGGAAAAGATCGTTGTATCGATATATTTGCATCTTTAAAAACCTAAAGAGCATTAGATGCAAGTGCAATATCGTCATGGAACTGATATGCAGTGGTAATCCAGGCAAATAATTTTAGTGCACTTAACCTGTTGTCCTGACTGTTTCAAAAATTTAAACAAGCATAATAACGCTAGTTAATGACCGAATGACCTAAGGGTAATTTGATTCGACTGACTAAACTTTAAAGCTCTTTTTAGGCGTCCCTGTAAAAGAAAATATAACAATGAATGTTATGAAGAATAAGGACAGCATATGTTCAATACATGTAATGTGTGTGTATATATATATATATATATATATATATATATATATATATATATATATATATATATATATATATATATATATATATATTGCAATTCATACAAAAACAAAGTGATTTTTAGTGAATGAGGATTCTGCTGAAAATTTGGTTGTTGTGGTTATTCGTGTGGCTGTTGCTTTTGTTGTATTCCAGTGTATTTTTCGCGATGTTGATTTTTTTTTTCAGCAAAAGCTTAAATTTCGCCATGAAATGCACGCGCGCGCACACACACACACACACACACACACACACACACACACACACACACACACACACACACACACACACACACACACACACACACACACACACACACACACACACACACAAAGATTTTTCCACGATACTTTGGATATTCTACGCAAGTAATATTTGTGTCTTAGATCCTAATTAGTAATGTATCATTATCAAACTATTCTATATATGTAGCTTATTGTCACATTTTATCACACAACTTTTATATCGAACACCATAAAATATTTCGAAAATACATCTGACAAGTAGAATTCAGTGGTCACGTGATCGAGCCCAAGGATGAGGAAACATCCTGATACGGTATAATCTGTGTGTGTGTGTGTGTGTGTGTGTGTGTGTGTGTGTGTGTGTGTGTGTGTGTGTGTGTGTGTGTGTGTGTGTGTGTGTGTGTGTGTGAACAAGTAGATAATATAGATCGATACAGATAGATACGTAGATAAAGATTTAGATAGATAATAACAATAATAATTAAATAAACTTTCTGCATAACTATATTCGTTTATATTTTTGGACTTTGTACCATTTCTATTACCATGGGAATAATTGTTTTCATAATCTTATCATTTTTTTCATTCACTAATATCATACAACCCCATCACACTGGAAAATCAAGCAAAGAATCAAAGCAAAGCTGCAAAGAATCGAACGAACCTATTTCGCAAACCCTCCTTCATCTTTCCGTCGCGGCAGATGATGTTCGGCACGATACCTCCTCACGTGAAGCCACAATACAGCTTATAGAAGAAGCCTCCCTATTGGATTCCAGTTTCCAGGGAGATTTCACAATACGTCGCTGTTATCCCTTTCATTCCGGCTTCAACGACGATAATAAATCTTTTTTTTTTTCTTCTTTTTTAGTTGAGTGCAAGGGATTCGACACTGATGCTTGCGAGGTAAAGTAGGCAGACAAATGGTCCTTGGGTCTGTGTGTGTGAATGTGTGTCTGTAAATGTATCGGTGAATACAGGTCGTCACAAAAGGTCCCGCAGGATGATAAGAATTATTTGAAATTTTAGTTGTTATGAATGTAAATGTGATGAAGAGACTGAAATTCCATAAATAACTGGTAAAGCATAATGGTAACGGTTGTATTTACGTTGCTATTTTGGCAATGCCGCTATTTTACAGAGGAGATACACTTATTACTAATGGAAATTTTTAAACCCAAGGCTGAGCGATTACAATTTACGAAGAAAAACAATGCAGTAGACCTGTTTGAAGATTAAAATGAAGTCACGTGATAAACTGTAGTAGCCTATAACTAATACATATACATATGCACTTTGCTACCATAAATGCTACATTCTGAAATTTCATAAAATAAACTCAACTTATGTAATTACATCATCCTAGGAAGCGAGGTATGCACCCTTGTTGGGCGACAGGTTTGTGTTTGAAATAAAAACTGAGCCTCGAAGGTTTTGAGTAAGACACCCTTGCATTATAGAAAGATAAAATTCTTTGCCGTGAAGCCTGTTTCAGAGAGTGGGATTAAACACTTTTTGCACATTCACTCTTAATTTGGCACTGGTCCCTAGGTCAGAACTCATCTCCGCCACATGATTGAAAAGCTTCATCTTTATAGTTTTTATAGAGGATATCATATACAGGGGATGATATAGCAGATGTTACCATGAAGGCTACCCATAGTGCATAACGACAATAAATGGTTCACAAATCGTAAAAGAGTGTTTATGATTAGTTATCGGAAAATACACAACGTGGTTTCCAACAATTCCTCCGCTGCCTTTCAGTAGATTTCCCATTTAAAAAAAAAAGGTTTTTATTTTTATTAATCATTTATTTTTAAACATGTATATTTCAAATCCCGACCCATCTTTCCCGAAGCGAAGCCGATACCTTCACAGAGTCATTGCAACTCCCACTTTTGACATCGGAAATTGAAATGTCAGAGGGTAGGCAGAGCTCAGGGCGGTAATATGAACTGTGACAGAATTGAATCTCACACAAACCGCTAATTACTTCTCGTGCTTATTTATTTATTCATTTTTCATACGGGGCACAATTTTCTTTCTTTTGATATATTTACGAGTTATGAATTGCTTTGATGTATCTTGTATGTAAACGTATTAATTGCATTTTTGTTTGCTTTGATCCGCCAACTGTTTTACGTTGCTCTCATCAGTAAAATATTATATATTCAACACCCAAATACATTAATACTACTTTAACGTGAAAAGTAATCATATTCAGGATTAAGTCCGGAGATTAAAGATTCGATTTTTTAGAAGGAATTGAAGCACTTTCGTAATCTGTTTGAATTTCATTAACTAACCTCGCTCGGTCGTTTTCAGTTGTTTTTTTCAGTACGCTTTTATTTGTTATGTTCCTGAGAAGTTTGCTGAAACCGAATTTTGCTGCTACATTCTGAAGGATCCAAGCTTTGGATTGTTTTTTAAAAGATGACCAAAAAGGATTAATTTTCTTTTAGATTTATTATCATTATTATTTTTATTATTGTTATTTTATTTTATTATTATTATTTTTTTTTGAGGGGGTGTTATGATTTGTAACCAAATTACTTTTTTACGAAAAAATGTGAAAGGAAAAAAAAGGGGGGGGTGTTATCCTCGTTTTGAACCTTTGCTAAATATACTTTCTCATTCATACCTTTTCTATATTTATCGCAATGGATACAGTTTATGTCCATAAATGCTGATCTATGTACATTTTTTATTTTACAAATATTCATTACATTTTTGGTCTGGTTAACCAACGTCCACCCTTTGCTTTGCGGAACTGAATTAAGAAAATTATTTGCAGCAGGGTATTGTTGGTGTAATTAGCAGCCAGGGCGCACCTAATTAAAGGTAAAGGAATTTCTTGACGAAACGCGCCCCTTTGATGCAGAAAATTGTAAAAGCGAATAACTGCAAAAGAAGAAAAAAATCATTTCTTAACATCAGTAGCCATGGAGATACATGGACGAGAGATAATTAGATTTTCTACATTTGTCTGAATTTAAATTGTTTATGTTATATCTTAATTAGCTATTGCGAATGGATGGAGAGGAAAAGGGGGAAAAGTATTCTATTCATTCAGAAATGTATTGCCGACTCGAAGGATTGTGAAAGATCATGATAGCACAAAGCCCTATGATTCTTTCAATGAAATTCGCGTCCTTTGAAATTATTTTACTCAAGACATTTAATCAAGGGGACAGGGATTTTTAGTGAAATAATTAAAAAAACAACGAAAGCGATGATTTGAGAGCAGAAATGAAAGAAAGAAATACTCCCCCCCCCACAAAGGTAAATAACGAAAATGAAGATTATTCAGTCTTACAAAAATAGAGTTGTAAGTAATGTTTTCCCTTCCCGTTATGTATTAAGTTTCCAATTCAGTATGGATGTTATTTCAACAAGTTAGATGTTCCAATTTCAAAGTCCTTTTCGTAAAGCATTTATGCTATTAGATATCCGTGAAACAGACGTACAGTCCTCAGTAATAAGAGTAATAGTGAACAGAATTTTTTTTTTTTTTTTTTTTTTTTTTTTAGATTTTGAGTTTATGGTCTAACATGAATTTCTTAAAGATTATTCTATGTGAGTGTGACTTTTTACTTATTTATTATTATTTTTTGTTGTTGTTCTAGGCTTAGCGGAAGAAAGGCGGAGTTTTTACACTTCTACTCCAGAACTTCTGTGGAAATACCAATGGCAACACCACCGAACAAGTAACGTGTGAAAAGAAAGACAAACTATCTTGGTACCGGAACAGGAGGTTAGCAAACACGAGAACTCCGCTAGCATGTTTGACCAAGTTATCAAAGTTACGCGAGCGAAGAGCCTGACAAGACCGTGGAGGAAGGTCTTATTGAAGTAAACAGTGGTGGATTCAATGAATGGCGGCGAGAGAAATGTTTTTTTGGATGGTAATTATCTTCAGTGCAGATATAGATAGTGATATCTACGGATGAAAATACATATAAAGGGAGAAGCAGTCGCTGATGCAGATACAGATAAAGGTGAAAATATAGGGAGAAATATAAATTAAAATATAAAATAAAGATGAAAGAGAAAGGAGATAGTGATAAGAGTGTGATAATACTAAGCGACGAAATATGAACATATCACTGGATATCGAAGGATATACCTTAAGAAGCTTTAAAAAAATGAATATCGAAGAACGCAGTTGTGGCCATATCTAATAATCTTAAATATTAAAAGAAATGTTCTTGCTCTAATTACCGCATTTTAAATTACATAGAATGACTGTTGTTTAGTTGTGTATTGAACTTTATCAAGGTATACAATTATATCATTAGTTTGCATGGACTAATTTTTCTTATTTTCTCTTATTTTGCGCATGTCGACATATTGTTATTTTGCTGAGCATGATGGGAAAAATTGGAAGCGCGTGGGTGGTGTTAGAAGTAAATAAGAAATCACATGATGTTTTTGTTTGACTTTAATTTGTACGATGCCATCCTTTATTTTGTCAGTTATGGTATTATGGAATATGCAGTTGTATCTTAAGGCATGTTTTGTTATATTGTACGTAATATTTGCATGTAATCCAGTGCAATCAGGAGTGTTTTACTTTCCATGTTTGTGGTTGATGTCTATTCCCAAAACTCATGATCTGATTGGTTTGAATACGACGAAATTGTCTTTTCAGTTTTGAATAGCAGAGTGACATGTTGTTTATAGAGATAATTTATTTTGTTTGTAAGCAAGTATACCTCACGCTCACCAGATGAAGCAATGTTGTGTTATGATAAATTGTAATATGATTCAATGTTATTTCATTTCATGGAATTTAATTATTTGACATTGCTCAAAATGTGTTGGGATACTAGATCTTGCATAAGCCTTTACCTAAGAAAGTTAATTTGATATCTGGAAACTAAATTTTGCACAGGCTTTATATGGAATAGATTTCAAATTCAAATGTAAATGATTTACATACATGATTGCATGCATTTATTTTTCTCTTTATTTCTGATCAATGCCTGTGAAATGTTTGCATGTGCATGTGCTGATGTCAATGTTATTCCAAGTCGAAATAAATGATTACGACAAGCTGTGTTTGTCTGGTGACCCGTGAAATAACAATGACCATTCGAAATGAGCGCAAAACTTGCCTCTCTCCAAATTACTGTAAGAAGTTAAAAGGTTTTTCTATGTATTAGGGAAAGTAGGATTTTTTTAGAGTCCAAGGTAAAAGTATCAGGCGAATATTAATAAAATAATAGTTTGACTCCCTGTTTCTGTCTCCTACCCCCCCCCCCCCCTCTCTCTCTCTCTCTCTCTCTCTCTCTCTCTCTCTCTCTCTCTAAATCTCTCTCTCTCTGTGTGTGTATGTGTGTGTGTGTGAGTGTGTGTGAGTGAGCGAGAGAGGAGATAAAGATAGAGACAGAGTGAGAGAGAGGAAGAGATAAAGATAGAGACAGAGAGAGAGAGATGAAGATAAAGAGAGAGAGAGAGAGAAAGATAGGGATAAATAGAGATAGAGCAAACAATAGATAGAGAGAGTATGTATACGTGTAAGAGAGTGAGTGTGATTTTATATACAAATAAACCCATTTTTAATATCAGTTATTATGTCCATAGATGATACTATGTCTGCCGTATTGGTGCAAACATTACCCTTTTTATAGCTATATGTAGCTGTTGATTTCCTTAACCATTTTTAAAACCTTGCTGTGCGGAATTGAATTAAGAAAATTATTTGTAGCTTGATATGGTCGGTGCAATTAGCAGTCAGGGCGCACCTAATTAAGGGTAAAGGAATTTCTTGACGAAACGCGCGTCTTTCGTGCTGAAGATTGCAAAAGCGAATGAAAAACTTTAACCAGAAAACTTTTTTTTGACGTCATCAGTTGCCATGGAGATATAACATGGAAATGAGATAATTAAATATTGTACGTTTGTCTGATTTTTTTGATTTTTTTTTTGCAATTGCAACTGGATGAAGGAAAGAGGAGAAAGATGGGAAAATAATTCGGTATGTATTAAAATGTAAGGAGAACTGATGAAGAAGAAGAAAAACATTGATGGTTTGCTATGACAGCAGGGAACCCCAATGATTCCTATGATGAAATTTGTATCTGATGTAATTACTTTACTGAAGACATTTCGAAAAGGGAACAGGGATTTTTAATGAAATAATAAAAAACATCGGAAATGATAGACAGAGAATTAATTAAAGGAAAAAATCCCCCCGAAAGGTAGATAACCAAATTGAAGATTATTCAGTGTAGCAAAAATGCGAAGAGTTATAAATAAGCAGAATTTGCATTCTAGTTCAGTATTCACTTTTTCCTAGTCAATATAGATGTTATTTCAACGAGTTGGGTTTTGTCCCTATTTCAAATTACTTTTCATAAAGCATATATAGCATTAGGGTTTCGTTAAACAGACATGTAGTCCTCAGTAATAAGAATAATAGGGAACAGAAGAGTAAATAGAAAACCAGATTTGCCGTTTGATTTTCTACTATTTAGAGTGTTTGTGGTATGGTCTTGCGGGAATTTTTGAAAAATTACCGGAAATACAGATATTTGTTTTGTACTATGATTAGCGAGAAAATGAAGACTTTACACTATTGTCTTGCGGTTTTGTGGAAATACCAATGACAAGACAACCGAACAAAACAAACAAGTAGAATGTGACAAGAAAGACAAACTATCCTGGTACCGGAACGAGAGCCTAGCAAACGCACGAAAACTCCGCTAGCATGTTTGGCCAAGTTATCAAAGTTACGCGAGCGAAGGACCTGACAAGACCGTGGAGGGAATGGTGGTGTTCGATAATAATTAATCTTAGATATAGGTGAAATAAATACAGATACCTAGTGCCGTCACGAAAGCGGTGTAGAATGAGGGGTGTAACGTTTTAAATCTGCCGACAAATACCGGTTTTAGCTTCATTTGCCGACAGAAACTTTTCTGTCACACACACACCCTCCCCTCGCAACGGCCCAGCAGATAGCTACGGATGTAGATAAAGAGACACATGATGAAGATAAAGATAGAGAGACAGTATATCTTGACAAACATTAAAGAGTGAAGTGTTAAAGGATGCAGATATGCCTATATCTAATGATATAAACAATAGACGAAATTTTCTTGATCTAATTAACAGGTGTAATGCGATCACACATAGGACACGTGTCTATAAGTTCTGCACCGAACTTCCATAAGGCCAGACAATGAGCATTCGAAATGAGATTAGTTGTCTTGTTGCTAAATTAGTAGGTTTCTGTATGGACTAAAAATACAGAATTAATAGGAGTCTAAGTGAAAAGTATGGGGGGAATACAAATAAAGAATAGTCTGGCTCCCTGTTTGTCTGTCTCAATAGAGTGTGTGTGTGTGTGTGTGTGTGTGTGTGTGTGTGTGTGTGTGTGTGTGTGTGTGTGTGTGTGTGTTTGTGTGTGAGAGAGAGAGAGAGAGAGTGAGAGAGAGAGCGAATGTGTGTATATGTACGATGAATGCGCAAATATATATAGTGTGCATATAATTACCTATTTTTAGTATGTCTTTATAATGTCACTATATCTTTTATATCTAAATCTGATACTACGAGTATATTGTTATATTGTTTTGGTACAAACATTAATTACTCTTTCTGTATGGTTAGATATTCATTTTCTTAATCAATCTTCCAAGCTTCCAACCCTTACTGCGCGAAACTGAATTAAGAAAATTATTTGCAGCAGGGTATTCTTGGTGTAATTAGCAGCCATGGCGCACCTAATTAAAGGTAAAGGAATTTCTTGAAGAAACGCGCCCCTTTGATGCTGAAAATTGTAAAAGCGAAGGAATCACTTTACAAAAGAAGAATTTTTTTTCCATGTTTTCACATCACTTGTTATGGAGATATAACATGGAAGCGAGATAATTAAATTTTCTACGTTTGTCTGAATTTACTTTGTATATATTATATATGTATTTATGAACGAATATGTAATAAGAGCGACTGGATGGAGCGTTCAGAAATGTATAGTGGCTCGAAGGAATACAAAAAAAAAAATATATATATATAACAGCAGGTAGCCCTATGATTCCTATCCAAAATATGATGTGGCCGAAGTGGCGATAATATGACCCTAACAGACATCAGATGTCGAGGGCTATGCCTTTACAAGCATTAAGAAGTGAAAGATCAAAAAACGCAATTGTGCTTATATCTAATAGTGTCATAGGTAATTATCGAAAATGTCTCGTTCTAAGTGCCTAACTTAATGTTATTACACACAAGGACACATATTTATAAGTTGTGTATCGAACATTGATAAAGTTTGACAATGATCATGCGAAATGAGCTTAGAACTTGCTTTGCTTCGAAATAACTTTTGCAGGTTAGAA
>NC_091568.1:9090615-9098328 GCF_042767895.1 Penaeus vannamei
GGGGTAGGGGATGGGGTGGAGGGGGAGGGGGGTTGGAGTTTTAGTTAATGCGCTTTTGTTGGCGGTGTTGTCTGGGTTTGTTGGGGGTGTGTGGGGTGGGGTGGGGTGGGTGTTTTTTTTTTTTTTTTTTTGGGGGGGAGTTATATTCAATGCGCTTCTGTTGGCGGTGTTGTCTGGGCTTGTTGTTTGTATTTGTTGTGAGCAATGTTCTTTGTCTGCGTGTGTGATTCTGATTCTTCTTTCCATTTATTGCAAGTGGTGCCATTATCATTAATTTGGTTATTATCTATTATCATTATTATCAATATTAATATTAATATCATTTTTATAATCATTATTATTATCATTATTTTTCTTCTTATTATTATTATTACTATTATTATTGTTATTATTATTATTATTATTATCATTATCAATATTATTCTTATCATTACTATCATCATACGACCAGCTTCGAGTCTCATATCTGTATGAAATGGTGCTTGTGTTATTTCATCCACGGGCAAGTGTCCCTTTTACTATATCAATATCGCGGGTAATTGCTGTCTGTATTTGTTGATGTTGTGAATGTAACTTCTTCGTTCTTATTGTTATTCACTGCTGGTGTTATCATTATCAATGTTTTATTCATGCATTTATTAATTTTCTTATTATTCATTAACTCATTAGTATCATGATCATCATAATCATCATTATCACAATTATTATCATTATCGAAATTACCATCATTGCTATCATTATAATTATTTTCTAATGATTATACTACTTCCAATAACTCATATTATCTCTCATGAAGCCACATTTCACTTACACATTCCCGTAACATTTCAATTAAAAATATCCAAACGTTATATAAAAGATTAAGAAATAACGCACTGATACCCCTTGCAGTTTCTAAGTTCACTTGCCCCCGAAAAGCTATAATAAATAAAGATTACTCCTTAACAAAAATAAAATAAATCAATATACAATAATACTTCTAAGCGTGTCTGTATACTGCCAAAGTCTAAAGGAAGCTTTCCTATCTTCCTCTTTTGAGTCTATGGTATACTATGGGCATAAATCATTGATAATGCTGCTTCTTCTCTTACCTCCAAACTCACACATACATTACCCATTGAAATTGCAAACTTATTCGCTTCCCTAAACTGCATTTAAAAGAGCTATTTACATTGAACGTATATACTGTATATACAACAACAGCGAAGAGAAAGGAAAAGAAAAAAAAAAGAAAAGAAAAGCTGTCAGTTTTCTGGTTCGGAGCAAGAATTCTTGTCCAAGCGAACCCCTGCCTAACACGCCTTATTTTCCGAGGATGAGGCTGAGTCTGAGGGAGACTCATCATTAAGCAGGGGACCGTTTGCTCAAAAAATCTTGCTCCGAGGCCAAAAACTGCCTCGTTCGCTGCTTAAAACGTAAAAAGAAAGAAAGAAAAAAAAAATATATATATATATATTTATATATATATATATATATATATATATATATATATATATATATATATATATATATATATATATATATATATATATATATAATTAATCATCTTTACAAAGCATAATATTTTCTTTTGTATGTATATCCAGTGCTTTTAAATCAGTGACACTCACCGATCGGCAACCCTTGCCGCGCTATCAAAACAAATGAACATCACTGAAGATACAGGCCTACCCATTTCTATATTTACAGTTTTATGAAGTTGAAAAATAATAGTTACTGAAAAGAATGTCAACAAAAGAATGTTATTGAAAAATTTCAGACTTTCCCAATTAAGTATCCATTGAATAATAAGTATATTCTCGACTTAGAGAGACGAGGAATTTAAAAAGTTAAATATGAATTATTTGTCATGTAATGACATGATTTATAAGAAAACTTTTTTTTTTCTTTTCTTTTCTTTTTACAATAATCAACATTATCTCCTTTCGTTTTCAGTTTATTTGAATTTCTTTAAATATAATGTTATGGAAATGCCAGAAACAGAAACCGTAAAACATAAATGATCTTATAAAATATTAAGCGGAAACCGTAAAACATAAATGGCCTTATAAAATATTAAGCGGAATTTTGGCCAACGCCCGCATTCGGAAGCCTGTAACCATTACGGTACGCGAACGACGCCGTTGCCATGGTGACGCTACACCGCTTGACTTCACAAGCGAAAATCCAGCCATCTACGGGGGTCGCTTGAGACAGTAAGAAAAGTTCTTGAGATTTTAGGCAAGAAATATCCCTTTTTAAAACGTCCTTCGTCTGAGCGAAGTCCGTCTCAGCGAAACTGGCTTCACAGATGCTATCACCAAAACAGAGGAGCTGCTTGGCAAAGGCTTCACTGGATCTCAGAAACACACACACACACACACACACACACACACACACACACACACACACACACACACACACATATATATATATATATATATATATATATATATATATATATATATTTTTTTTTTTTTTTTTTTTTTTTTTTTTTTGAAACATATTTTTTCATTGACGTGTACGTGTGCTAACAGTCGCTTTCACTCAACAAACTCTTTTATGCCTCTTGCAAGCACTCAACAAACAACTCCTTACCTCCTTCGATTGAGTACATTTTCTTTTCTTTTTTTGTGATAACCATTTCGAATCCTTAAAATTCTTTTATTAATTTGATGGCTGTTTTATGTCAATTTTAATGACGAAATAAACACAAGACTGCAAAGGATGAATGAGCAATTTCTTCCAGCTCCGTTGTATATTTCTCTCTCTCTCTCTCTCTCTCTCTCTCTCTCTCTCTCTCTCTCTCTCTCTCTCTCTCTCTCTCTCTCTCTCTCTCTCTCTCTTTCTCTCTGTTTCCGTTAGATAAAATGAGGACGCAACAATAAAAAGGGATAATTTTACGCACGCTATCTTTTCTCTCTACCGACCGAAAGAATGCAAAAGCATAGACAAAAGAGAGAAAAAAAAGACGAAAATAGAAAAGCAGAACTAGGGTTCAGTCGTGTAACTTCCTTCCCTAAGGGTCCTCGAGAAACACTTTCAAAAAAGGAAAAGTATTTCTGGCGTGAAGAGAGAATAAAGGGCGTGGGGGGGGGGGGGGGCGGTCAGTTAGGTTCTCCAGATTTCTTTTCCTTCGTTTGTAAATAATGCTTTACTATGAACGCGTTTTCCTTCTGCTTGTGACTATGAAATCAACGTATCTAATGCAGAGTTTGTTAAGGATTTTTGATTTTATCATTCCAGCCACTTTCATTTTAAAAGGGAAATCAGTGTAGTACCTCCAAAAGTGAGTCATTATTATTCTCGTGCTGAAAAATAAAGACATTTTCCAGCAACACTGTTCGCAAACAAACTTACATAGTGCTATTTATTAGACTTTCTCGCTCTGGGACTTCCCTTCTCCCCGTTTCAAAACACGGTTTCCAATAGCGAACTGAAGTCTGTATGGACAGTAATTCAGGTATTAAGTTATGTGATACCTCCTGTTTCTCTCTCTCTCTCTATCCCCTCTTCCCTCCCCTCTCTCTCTTTTTTCACTCTCTCTCTTTCAATCCTCTCTCTCTATGTCTGCATCTCTCTCTGTCTCTGTCTGTCTCTCTCTCTCCCTCCCACTCTCTCTCTTTGTCTATCCCCCTTTCCCTCTCTCTCTCTCTCTCTATTTTCACTCTTTCTCTTTCTGCCTGCCTCTCTCTCTCTCTCTCTATCCCCTCTTCCCTCCTCTCTTTCTTTCTGTCTGCCTCTCTCTCTATGTCTGCATCCCTCTCTCTCACCCCCTCCCCTCTTTCTCTCTCACTCTCTCTCTTCTCACTATCCGTCTCTTCTCTCTCTCTTTCCTCCCCCCTCTCGCCCCCTTTCTCTCTCTTTGCCGCTCTCCCTCCATTTTTTCTCCTGTGAATACAAAGACCAATAATTACAATCCCATAATCGTATACTTCTGGAAACAATCCTCATTGCGAATCGACGAGATGCAACCCGTTAATGATTCTTCAACGTGGAAGCGAGCGACGCAAGAATCACATAACCTCATGGAAACGCGCTCATATTTCGTTAATCTTCCCCTCTTGTGTTATTACATTTCCTTCCCACCTCTGCAATATCATTTCCGGTATCATGAACCATGTATGTGCGAGAGAGCGTGATTAAGCGCTCGTAATGGTAAAAAAAAAAAACGGAGGAGAGGGGAGAGGGGAGAGGGAACGGAGGAGAGGGGAGAGAGAACGAAGGATAAACAAGGGAATGGATGGTTAAGGAAAGGGGAGGAACGATTAGCCTTTGATGGACTTGAACGGCTGCCACAAGGTAGTTCGGAGGTCGTTCAGCCACGCAAAACAACCGTCGGTATCAAAGCAGAGGTCATAGCAGGTAAACAGGACCTGCTTTTAGATGCGAGATTAGTTTATACTTTTTTTGTGTGTCTGAAAGGAATTTTCTGTCATGAAAGGAGCGGTTCGTTGCTTTTCAATCAGGAAATAGAAGGTTGTTGCAGGGAAAGCGTTTCATGAAGGAAACTAAATAGAAGGCTGAATAAATGAAACACACACACACACACACACACACACACACACACACACACACACACACACACACACACACACACACACACACACACACACACACACACACACACGAACACACACAACCCCCCCCCCCCCACACACACACACGAACAGACACACACACACACACACACACACACACACACACACACACACACACACACACACACACACACACACACACACACACACACACACACACACACACACACACACACACACACTACAGTTTGAGTTCTATTTCATGCTGATCGATAAATTCAGGTGAGAAGTGGTGTAACAGCTGATCCCTATCTAATAAAGTTATTCCTTTGTTATGTGAGTACATTTCGCTGTTTACAACTTTCGTACTTTGCTGTTTCAGGGGAGGGGCCAATCTGCACTAACAGCTGATGCCAGCTTAATAGAGCGTGGGGACTGGGACATAAAATGTAATTGGTCTCATATAACTTGGGTATTATCAGGAACTATCAAGAGAAAGTACAAATAAATGCTTCAATAAACCGACAAGGAAAAAACTAAAAAAAAGAAAAGAAGAAGAAGAAGAAGAAAAAAAACTTTTCATAAGTATCATAGTCGATTAAGTAATAAGCCAATTTCAACCCTGATTCTCTATTTAATCTTACCTGTTTGGTTCATACAGAAATAGCGAAGGGAAGGACAGACTGCACTAAACGTAAACACTCTTCCCTTCACAAAATTCTCGCTCGCTTTTTCCTCGAAGTTCCTTGGCAGTCTCGGCAAACTCACTCATTTTCAGAATAAAAGCTCTGGTTCCGAATTTTTGATGGTCCTGCCACTTCCTGCGTCAGTCACCAGTCCGTCTGCATGTCATGCCCTAGCTTCCTTGCCATGGTTCGTATACTCTTGTATTAAAGAAATAATAATGATAATAATAATACAATAATAATAATTCTAATAATAATAATGGATGAATAAGAAAGTACAAAATGAAATTGATTGTTTTTAGTGGAAACAAAAAAGATGATTCATTTATAATTAGATATTTCTTTATGTAATTATAGATCTATTTTTAAAATAATGATTACTTCTTGTCGATAGTGCATATTCTCTAAACCATTTCAAATATTCAATAACAAAATATATCATTACATTCAAAACGTCGCGTTGAATCATGTCATTTATTTTCTACACTTCCATATTATACATATATTAGAGCTTCATAACAATTAACAATCTAACAAATAAAAATCTTTATAATGTATTTCAGGAGTGAATTAAGAACATTTTGCTCCATATTTTCGATTCCCCATTAGACTAACACTTGCAGCTTATCTCACATAAAATAAGCTAACTATATTTGCTCGATTTTCATAGTGTTGATGTTAATGATAACCATGTATTATATTTCTTTGCCAGCCTCAAAATACCTCTGTTTCATGACCTCCACAATTGTCATTCGATTGAACCGGGTTACTTCCATACCATGAGCCCGGAGCACCATGAACTTCACAGTTTCCATACCACGAACTTTGCAATTTCCATAGCATGAGCCCGACGGTCTCCATACCATGAACTCGGCAATTTCCATACCATGAAACCGGCAGTCTATACCATGAAGTCTGCAATTTCCATACCATGAACCCAGCAGTCTCCATACCATGAACTCGGCAATTTCCATACCATGAACCCAGCAGTCTCCATACCATGAACTCGGCAATTTCCATACCATGAACCCAGCAGTCTCCATACCATGAACTCGGCAATTTCCATACCATGAACCCAGCAGTCTCCATACCATGAACTCGGCAATTTCCATACCATGAACCCAGCAGTCTCCATACCATGAACTCGGCAATTTCCATACCATGAACCCAGCAGTCTCCATACCATGAACTCGGCAATTTCCATACCATGAACCCAGCAGTCTCCATACCATGAACTCGGCAATTTCCATACCATGAACCCAGCAGTCTCCATACCATGAACTCGGCAATTTCCATACCATGAACCCAGCAGTCTATACCATGAACTCTGCAATTTCCATACCATGAAACCGGCAGTCTATACCATGAACTCTACAATTTCCATACCATGAACCCAGCAGTCTCCCTACCATGAAGTTTATCCAAAAAACAAAAACGTAAATTTCCTATTCCAGTAAACACTTACACTGTATCTTTCCCTCATATTATCAAATTCTAAATTGATAAAATTACATCAAGAGAGAGAGAAACAACAGGGAAGAAAAAGGTGCCGAGGAAAACCAGGCATAGAAATATATAAACAATTTTTTTTTTCCGACCAAAAGCTGTTTGATCTTGTTTGTGTGTGCCTTAGGGTAATGAACTTCGCTAATCAAAGGGGTAACTAATTAACTCTGACTGCTTCGAACATATCCCAATTAGGGACAGTCGGTAGCAAACACGTGAGCCCAGACATCGGTTCCCCAAATTCTGTGCGAGAAAGAAAAAGAAAGAAAGAAAAAAAGAAAAAAGAAAATAATATGTGTAAATAGGATAAAGAAGGGAATTAAGGATGTAAAAGGAAATGCAATGAAGTATAAACGTGTAAATAGGGTAAATAAGGAAACGAAATATATAAAAACGGAAAAAAATGTTGATTAATTAAGGTTAATTATCAAGGGGTATTACTGTAAAGATTGGGTACTATCAAAACATTGACTTCTATTCACTTCATTAAGATACGAAATGCAGGGTAATGGTTGCCGGTTTTAATGTAATGCCGTAATCATTACCAAGCTGGAGATATAATTAATTTAATAAGTAAAGTGAGCATTAACATCTCATCTTATGCATAATTCTGCTATTTGCTTAATTGATTTTCGTCTCTCTCTTCCTCCCCCCTCTATCATCCCTCTCTCTCTCTCTGTCTATCTGTCTATCTGTCTCTCTCTCTCTCTCTCTCTCTCTCTCTCTCTCTCTCTCTCTCTCTCTCTCTCTCTCTCTCTCTCTCTCTCTCTCTCTCTCTCTCTCTCTCTCTCTCTCTCAACCACCTTCCCTCTCTCTCTCTTTCTTTCCCTCCCTCCCTTCCTCTTTGTCTGTCTCTATCTCTTTCTCCCTGTCTGATCTTCTCTCTCTCTCTCTATCTCTTCCTCCCTCCATCTCTCTATATATATCTCCCTCCCTCCCCCTATCTATCTGTCTATCTCTCCCTCCCTCTCTCTCTCCCAGCTTGGCTCTATCTCTGTGTG
>NC_091568.1:9116328-9121328 GCF_042767895.1 Penaeus vannamei
TCGATCGTTTCTATGATATATAATATATGTGTGTGTGTGTTTGTGTGATGTGTGTGTGTGTGTGTGTTTGTGTGTGTGTGTGGTATGTGTGTGTGTGTGTGTGTGTGTGTGTGTGTGTGTGTGTGTGTGTTTGTGTGTGTGTGTGTGTGTTTGTGTGTGTGTGTGTGTATTTGCGTGAGTGTGTGAGTGGTGTGTGTGTTTGTGTGTGATGTTATGTTTCTTTTAGTTATTTCAACTAATACAATTTTGATACTTCATTATTATGATCGTTTTTACTGTAATTCCCAATATCATCTCTATCATCACTGTTGGTCTTATAAGATGACGATAATATCTAATCAAATCCCCATTCCAGTTATATCTTTCTCACTTCCCATTGTATTTGCGTTTGTTTAAACGTTTTTTATCATCTAAATTGCACAAGAAGAGATGAAACCCAAGCCACAAATAGCTTCAATAACATGAAAAAAGAGAAAAAAAAATGAAAGAAAATATCCTAAACTGATTGGAATCAAGAGGAAATCACTCTTAAGCCTAATCCGTATATACGGCCTATGATGTCTAGGGGTGTTTGTGGGGGGGGAGGGGGTACATAATGTTTTTTTTCTGTGTCGGGAAAAGTATATCGACTTTATATCATGTTTTCCCCCTTTTTCTTTTCTTTTTTTCTTTTTTTCTTCATCATTTCCGTTTTCGTTTTCAGTCTTATATTCATCGTCATCTTCCCGTTCCTCTCTCTCTCCTTTACTTCTCCTCCCCTTCCTCTCCTTCTCTTTCTTTGCTTTCTTAATTCTCCTTCTGAAATGTAAAAAAAAAAAAAAAAAAAAAAAAAAAAAAAAAAAAAAAAAAGAGAAATGTGCTTTCTTAATTTTCCTTCTGAAATGTGACAAAAGAGAAATGAACCAACACAGTCTGAATCCACGCGTCACACACTCGAGAGCACAGTCATCCACACGTGAACACCTCGAGGACGAAGAGAACACAGATTAGACGTCATAGCAACGGCCGACATAAACAAGACGAGACGAAATACCGGAAAACAAAACAACATCGCGTGGATATGCAGCGGATGGCGCAGAGGAAATACGATCAACTAGGACAAGATAGTAGATAAAGAAACGAAGGTATTCCGTGGCATTAAAAGATAAGGTCGTGGGGGAGGGGGGGGAGGCATAAAAAGAAGTCTTATCGATAAAGGAAAAAAAAAAAAAAATAGTCAAGTGAAACAGTTTGAGTGCAGTCGGTGGGGTAATGGAAGCAGATAGAAATTACGTGTGATAATCGAGTAGAATTGATCGTTAAATGCATAAACGTGTATCACCCTTGGAACAAGATATGAGCACAGGCGGCGGGTGTGTATGTGTGTGTATATATATATATATGTCAATTATATATATAGTGTTTAGAAATAAGCAAAGAAGCTAATGATTATATATAGAGTGTTGTACCACTAAAAAGTCGAGAGATAAATAGACAAAAAAAAAGAAAAAAAAAAACCGCTGGGGTGCAGAAAAGCCTTGCCGTTGGCCTTTTTCCAACTACAGAAATAATTACTTGATAATCACTATGGGATTGACCGAATGAGCTATCTATCGAGAACAAAAAGGACGCTTAGAGACTGAGATTAGCGAATTAGCTTTTGGAATAGAAACTGGTCAGCAAAGTCCACTTTTGAAGGAATAATTTACTGCTTTTACTGGAACATTGTGAACAGGGGCGAGAAATAGAGTCTGAATTGGGAGTTTAATTCTGGAACATGGGATCAGGAAAAAAATGTAGATTTTGTGTGAATGTTTAATGAACCTTTTGATTGCGATAGTTAACTAATATTATTGGCAATATCTGTGGAATAAGAGTCAGTGGAAGTAGATAGACGAACATATAGGTGTGATTTTTTTTCTCTTTTCTTTTCTTTTCCTTCTTTTTCTTTTTCTTGAGGTTACGTGTTCAAGAGAAGCAGAGAGTCATTAATTTCCGACTGAGCGTAAGGTTGCCTCCATGGTCTTAATTATTTGTTTTTGTGATGACTCTTACTAGACTTGCCTAATGTTTGATCGTTTTATTCACCTATAAATGTGGCTTTAGATATGTGTTTGCTTTATTTTTCTATTTTATTTTTATTTTTTCATTTATTATTATTTTTTATTTATTTCTTTTTTTTCTTCTTTTTTTTCTTTTGAGGGGGGAGGGGTATCTAGTTCCTGTATTCACTTCGAAATATTAATTTCATTTTATCTGAATCAAACATTTGCTTTTGTGATGATCATTTTGTTGTAAGTTATTCCATTCATTTATACTTTAAGAAAAATAAAGCTGTTTTGAATTTCTTAGTTTTTCTTCCACGAAATCTTCAGATTGACAAAGGAGTCTTAACTATCTAGTTGTATTTCAAGTATTTCTTACGAGAAATTTGTTTAGTAGTGATGCAAAAAACCCTTGTTGTATTGTTGAAGTGTCAAGAATTCGCCTGAAATTTTATCAGATTTATTTATACAATCTTTTAATTTGATTTATTTAGCTATTTATCTATTTACATACCAGATCAGTATTTACCAAGCTAGTAAATTTCTCCATTTTTACAAAGATTTACCCCAATCATTTAATTGCATTAATCAACGGTATCATTATTGCATTATGTAAATCTACCAGATAATTATTTAAGATTGCACTGTATCTAATGGGAACAAATAATATGTTCAGTCAGTATGCTACGTCTTATGTACTAAACTTTAATTTATAACAGTTGTAGAATGGGGAGCTACAATACGTGCATATATGTGTGCCTGTGCTTGTGTGTATGTTGTCATTATTATCACTATGATTATTGTCTTTATGGTTATAGTTATAATAATTATTATTATTATGATTATCATTATAGTTATTTTATCATTAATGTTATTGTTATTATTATTTTATCATTATTATCATTATCATTATCATCATAATGATGATAATGATCATGATAATAATTATTATGATCATTATCATTATCCTTATTATTTTTTTATTTTCTTATTTTTCATTATTATCATTATTATTATCATCATTATTATTGTTATTATTATTATTATAATCATCATTATAATTACGATTATTATTATTATTATTGTTATTATTATTATTATTATTATTATTATTATTATTATTATTATTATTACTATTATTTGTTATCATTATTAGTTGTAGCATACTTATCATTTTTATTTGTTCTTATCATCATTATTTTCATTTTTGTTTTATCATTAGCATCATCATTATTATCATTATCATTATTATTACTATTATTATTATTATCATCAACATCATCATCAGAATCAGAATCATCATTATCAGTATCTATTGTTACTATTACATTATTATTTATTATCATTGTTACTGTTATCATTGTTTTGCCTGTGTTGTTGTTGCAGCAGATGTTGCTTCTATAAGCATCTACATGTTGATTGAAAGAAAATCATATATGGTTAAAATGAAACGAGATTTTGCTGATATTCGTCATTGACACCTCGAAATGATATCAGAGTTATCATATTATTCAAAAGAAAAACAGAAAATATATATATATGATCAGCAGCTTTTTTTTTCCTTCTGTCTCGCGGATTTTTTTTCTTTTTTCTTTTTTTTTCTTTTCTGTTGTTCACGGTACACATGAGCCCATCAATACGAGGGAATTTTGCAGCCATTCAAATATTTTCCCTACTAAATCAGAAGCTTTCAATGTTATTCATAAGAAAAACAGAAAAAATATATATGATCAGCAGCTTTTTTTTTTTTTTCTTCTGTCTCGTGGATTTTTTTTTCTTTTCTTTTCTTTTGTTCACGGTACACACGAGCCCACCAATACGAGGGAATTTTGCAACCATTCAAATATTTTTCCTACTAAATCAGAAGCTTTCAGCCAATCAAGACTGAAGAGCTTTGCATAAAAGCGTCGATGAATACCAAGAAACGAACAAAAGAAAAACAAAAAAGTTCCTGTCCATATATATCAAGAAACGAACTTATTTTCTAAGAATCGTCGACAAAAAAAAAAAAAAATAAATAAATAAAGTTCTTGTCCATGTATATTTTTGTTAATTTACTCCTGTCAATATACTCGTGTTACGGTCTGTAAATATTTATAATCCTAAATTTACTTATTTCCATCCATGAATATGTCCGTCACTTTATCTCATGTTATCGCTGCTTCGACATCTTAGTCTATCGACGCCTATCTATCGAGTTCTCTCCTCTTCTAACTCTTTGCTTTTCCCCTTTCTCATCCCAATCTATCGACGCATATATATCAAGTCCTTTCCTCTTTTATCTCTTCGCTTTACCTCTTCCTTACTTTAATCTATCGACGCCTTTCTATCGAATCCTTTCCTCTTCTAACTCTTCGCTCTTCCTCTTTCTCATCTCAATCTATCGACGCCTATCTATCGTCCTTTCCTCTTCTAACTGTTCGCTTTTCCTCTTCCACACTTCAATCTATGAACGCCGTTCCATCAAGTCCGTTTCTCATATTATCTACTTCTATCTTCGCTTTTCCTTTTTCACACCTCAATCTATCGACGCATATATATCGATTCTCTCTTCTTCTAACTCCTCATTTCAGTCTATCGAGTCTGTTTCTCATATTATATACTTTTTAAACTCTTTGCTTTTTAAATCTTCGCTTTTTCTCTTCCTCATTTCAATCTATCGACGCCTATCTATCGAGTCCGTTTCTCATATTATATACATTTTAAACTCTTTGCTTTTTTAAATCTTCGCTTTTTCTCCTCCTCATTTCAATCTATCGAGTCCTCTCCTCTTCTAACTCTTCGCTTTTCCTCTTCCTCATTTCAATCTATCGAAGCCTATCTATCGAGTCTTTTCCTCTTACAAACTACTCCTCTAACTCCTCCTTTTTTCCTCGTCCAGCCGCGACCGCTACAACTGGGCTCTTTGGGTGTCTTCCATCTTCTGTTGTCAGGCAATGTTGTCAGTTATTGCCATCCTTTCCCTCACTTACTCAT
>NC_091568.1:9192569-9202569 GCF_042767895.1 Penaeus vannamei
TCCTTTCCTCTCTATTCCCTCTCCATTCGCTAAATATCTCATTTGCTTTCTTTCCATTCCTCCTTCTTTCTTCCCTCCTCTTCCTTCCTTTCCTTTTCCATTCGCTTCTCTATTCCCTCTCCTTTCGCATTCTTTCCATCCCCTCTCCTTCGCCTTCTTTCTTCCCTCCTTTTCTTTTCCATTCGCTTCTCTATTCGCTCTCATTCGCCTTCTTTCTATTCCTCCTTCTTTCTTCCCTCCTTTTCTTCTCCATTCGCTTCTCTATTCCCTATCATTCGCCTTCTTTCTATTCCTCCTTCTTTCTTCCCTCCTTTTCTTCTCGACTCGCTTTTCTACTCCCTCTCAGTCGCCTTTTTTCTTCCCTCCTTTGCTTTCTATTCCCATTCCAGTCGCCTTCTCTCCATCCCCTCTCCTTCCCCTTCTTTCCATTCCTCCTCCTTTATTCCCTCCTTTTCCCTCCCCCCTTTTCTCTCCATTGACCCTCGGCACAAAATTTCGTCTGATTTATGGAGCCTCCCGTCCACCGCCTTCGGAAAAAGCAGTCTCGGCCTCTGAAAAGGTGCTGTGGATTTTCCAGATTGCATTTCTTTTATCTTTTTTTTTTCATCTTTTCATTTTTTCATTTTTTTCATTTTTTTTTATTCTTATTCGTATTTTTTCTCTTTTTTTTTGTGTTTGATTTCTGAAGCGTCGTTTCTTGGCTTTATTTTTATTTTTTCTATCTTATTTTATTTAGTTTATTCTTTTTTTTTGGGGGGGGGGGGAGAGAGAGGGTGACTATTTGGTATTGTTTGTTTCTTTGTGTGTTTTTTAATAATTTGTCTTTTTATTATTATTCCTCTCTCTCCTATCCCCTTCTACATCTCTCTCTCTTACCCTCTCTCTTTTTCTCTTACCCGTTCCCTCCCTTTCTCCAACCTCTCTCTCTCTATTTTCCCTTAATTTATCCTTATCCTTCTTTATTACAAAGTGAGAGAGAAAGAAAAGGAACACACATACACAAACACACACACACAAAAGCACAAACACACACAAACACATACACAAACACACACACAGACACACACACACACACATACACAAAACACACACACGCATGCATACAAACACACACACACACACACTCACAAACACACACACACAAACACACACACAAAACACACACACACACACACACAAACAAACACACACACACACAAACACACACACACACACACAAACACACACACACAAACAAACACACACACACACAGACACACACAAACCACACAACACACACACAAACACACACACACGCACACAAACACACACACAAACACACACACACACACACACACACAAACACACACACACACAAACACACACACACACAAACACACACACACACACACACACACACACACACACACACACACAAACACACACACACACACACACACACACACACACACACACACACACACACACACACACACACACACACACACACACACATACATACATACATGCCAGAAAGGGTCACATCGAGCGGTCAAACCCAACCTCCGACATCCCGAGATAGTCTAGGCTGGATCAGCACGCGTATATGCTGTCACTTCTTTGCATTTTTTCCTTTTCTTTCTCCTCTTTCAGTCTTGGTAGTCTTTCTTTCTCCTCTTTTTTTTCTTTTTAGTCTTGCTTTCTCTTCTTTCTTTCTTTTTGGTCTTTCTTTCTCTTCTTTCAGTCTTTTTGGTCTTTCTTTCTCCTCTTTCAGTCTTGCTAATCTTTCTTTCTCCTCTCTCAGTCTTTTTAGTCTTTCTTTCTTTTTTGTCTTTCTCTCTCCTCTTTTTTTTCTTTTTAGTCTTGCTTTCTCCTCTTTCTTTCTTTTTAGTCTTTCTTTCTCCTCTTTCAGTCTTGCTAATCTTTCTATCTCCTCTCTCTTTCTTTTTAGTCTTTCTTTTCCTCTTTCTTTCTTTTTGGTCTTCTTTTCTCCTCTTTCAGTATTTTTAGTCTTTTCCTTCTTCTCTTTCATTTTTTTTAGTATTTCTTTATCCTTTCAGTCTTCTTAGTCTTTCTTTTCCTCTTTCTTTCTTTTTTAGTCTTATTGTCTCCTCTTTCAGTCTTTTTACTCTTTCTTTCTCCTCTTTCAGTCTTCTTAGTCTTTCTTTCCCCTCTTTCTTTCTTTTTACTCTTTCTTTCTCCTCTTTCTTTCTTTTTTCCTCTTTCAGTCTATTTAGTCTTTCTTTTTCCTCTTTCTTTATTTTTAGTCTTATTGTCTCCTCTTTCAGTCTTTTTACTCTTTCTTTCTCCTCTTTCAGTCTTCTTAGTCTTTCTTTCCCCTCTTTCTTTCTTTTTACTCTTTCTTTCTCCTCTTTCTTTCTTTTTTCCTCTTTCAGTCTTTTTAGTCTTTCTTTCTCCTCTTTCAGTCTTTTTAGTCTTTCTATCTCCTCTCTCAGTCTTTTTAGTCTTTCTTCCTCCTCTTTCATTCTTTTTAGTCTTTCTTCCTCCTCTTTCATTCTTTTTAGTCTTTCTTTTTCCTCTTTCTTTGTTTTTAGTCTTTCTTTCTTCTCTTTCAGTCTTTTTTAGTCTTTCTCATCTTTCATTCTTTTTAGTCTTTCTTTCTTCCCTTTTAGTCTTTTTTAGTCTTTCTCTCTCCCCTTTCAGTCTTTTTTAGTCTTTCTTTCTCCTATTTCTGTCTTCTTAGTCTTTCTTTCTCCTCTTTCTTTCTTTTTAGTCTTTCTTTTTCCTCTTTCTTTCTTTTTAGGCTGTCTTTCTCCTCTTTCAATCTTTTTACTCTTTTTCATCTTTCATTCTTTTCAGTCTTTCTTTCTTTTCTTTCAGTCTTTTTTAGTCTTTCTTTCTCCTCTTTCTGTTTTCTTAGTCTTTCTTTCTCCTCTTTCAGTCGTTTTAGTCTTTCTTTCTTCTCTTTCAGTCTTTTTTAATCTTTCTCCTCTTTCAATCTTTTTAACCTTTCTTTCTCTCACTTTTTGCATCTGTCTGTGTCTATCTCTCTCTTTCTTATCTTCTCTTGGTGAAATAGGTTGAGTGATAGCTAATACCAGTAATACATAGCAAAACAAAACAAAAAAAAAAACAAAAAAAAAACGGAAGTAATTATGTTATCTACAAAGACTAATTATGATAATTACAGCAAGGATGTTATTCTGGTAATAATTATTACAAAACACGACGGATAAAATATGAGGCCTTACCTTTCCTGACTGATCGAGATGGTTCTGTTTATAGCGACCTTCAGCGGAAGTGGGAGGGAGGGAGGGAGGGAGGGAGGGAAGGAGGGAGAGGGAAGGAGGAGGGAGAGGGGAGGGGGAGGGAGGGAGGAGGGAGGAGGGAGGGAGGGAGGAGGGGGATGGAGGGAGGGAGGGAGAAGGGAGGGAGGGAGGAGGGAGGGAGAGGGAGAGGGGGATGGAGGGAGGAGGGAGAGGGGGAGGGAGGAGGGAGGGAGAGGGAGGGAGGGAGGGAGGGAGAGGAGGAGGGAGAGGGGGAGGGAGGGAGGGAGGGAGGGAGAGGGGGATGGAGGGAGGAGGGAGGAGAAGGAGGGAGAGGGGGAGGGAGGGGGGGGGAGGGCGGGAGGGAGGGGGATGGAGGGCGGAGGGAGAGGAGGGAGGGAGGGAGAGGAGGAGGGAGGGAGGGAGGAAAGAAGGAAGGAGAGAGAGAGGAAGCAGGGAGGGAGGAAGGAAGTAAAGGGATTGAGTGAGCGGAAGGGGAAAGGAGGCGTGAGGTGAGGAGTAAAAAGTGAGAGAAAGAGATAGAAAGAGAGAGAGAAAGAGAGAGAGAGAGAGAGAGAGAGAGAGAGAGAGAGAGAGTGGGAGGAACGGAGAGAGAGAGAGGGAGTGAGGACAAACGGAGAGAGAGGGAGTGAGGGACAAACGGAGAGAGAGAGAGAGAGAGAGAGAGAGAGAGAGAGAGAGAGAGAGAGAGAGAGAGAGAGAGAGAGAGAGAGAGAGAGAGAGAGAGAGAGAGAGAGCGAAAGAGAGAGAAAGAGAGAGCGAGGGAGAGATAGATAGATAGAGAGAGAGAGAGACAAAGCGAATGAAAGAAACAACACAAAAAAAAAGAGCTAGAAAGAGAGGGTAAGAGCACGGGCTCTCCCTCTTGCATGCACTTTCTCCCTTCCCTCACTTTCTTCACTTTCTTACTGTCTGCATTTCCCTCCCCTCCCTCACTTTCCTCACCTTCTCCTCACACTCTTGCCTCACTCATTATCCCGTTCCTCTATCCCCTTACCTTTCTCTCCTTCTCTTCCTCTCATTACCCTCACTTGAACACCCCTTCTCTCTCTTTCATCATCTTTTCTACTTTATTTGCCTCTCCTCCCTCCCCCTACTTTCTCTTAGGTCTATCTCCTCTACAGCCTCCCTCTCCCCTTCACCTCCTCCTTTAACCCTCCTTATATTACGTACCCTCCTCATAATTCCCCTCCTTCCCTCACCCTCATACTCTCCCACAAAATCCTTAACTCTGCTTAACGGCACCCTCTACCCTCCCCCTAACCCCCCTTCCTTCATCCCCCACCTCTACCTCCACTCCATCATAGCCTTCATTCCCACTCTGCCCCTACCCCCCTCCCTCCCTCACCATACCCCCACATACCTCCCTCCACACCCTACCTCTCCCTTGACACCCCTCCCTCCCTCCCTCACCATACCCCCCACCTACCTCCCTCTCCACACCCTACCTCTCCCTTGACCCCCCTCCCTCCCTCACCATACCCCCACCTACCTCCCTCTCCACACCCCTACCGCTCCCTTGACCCCCCTCTCCCTCCCCTCACCATACCCCCACCTACCTCCTCTCCACACCCTACCTCTCCCTTGACACCCCTCCCTCCCTCTCTCACCATACCCCCACCTACCTCCTCTCCACACCCTACCTCCCCCTACCCCCCCTCCCTCCCTCACCATACCCCCACCTACCTCCTCTCCACACCCTTCCTCTCCCTTGACACCCCACCCTCTCCCTCACCATACCCCCACCCACCTCCTCTCCACACCCTACCTCATCCTTGACCCCCCCTCCCTCCCTCACCATACCCCCACCTACCTCCTCTCCACACCCTACCTCATCCTTGACCCCCCCTCCCTCCCTCACCATACCCCCACCTACCTCCTCACCACACCCTTCCTCTCCCTTGACACCCCTCCCTCCTCTCTCACCATACCCCCCACCTACCTCCTCTCCACACCCTACCTCCCCTACCCCCCTCCCTCCCTCACCATACCCCACCTACCTCCTCTCCACACCCTACCTCTCCCTTGACACCCCCTCCCTCCCTCCCTCACCATGCCCCCACCTACCTCCTCTCCACACCCCACCTCTCCCTTGACCCCCTCCCTCCCTCACCATACCCCCACCTACCTCCTCACCACACCCTTCCTCTCCCTTGACCCCCCTCCCTCCCTCACCATACCCCCACCTACCTCCTCTCCACACCCTACCTCTCCTTGACCCCCCCCTCCCTCCCTCACTATACCCCCACCTACCTCTTCTCCACACCCTACCTCTCCTTGACACCCCCCTGTCGCTCTCACCCCTATCCCTTTTGGAAATTAGATTCTCACGGAGGAAATAAAATTTTCTTCTAGGATCTAAGATTCTCGCTCCACGCTCAGGATCTGTAGTCTATAGGTATTTCTTGCCATTATTGTTATCATTGTCAATTATCATCATTTCAATCTTTATCATTTTCAGTGTTGTTTTTATTATCTTTATTATCATTATTATTATTTTCATCATTATTATCAGTATTTTTATTTCAACTAATTATTATTATTCTAACTGATTATTATTATTTTAACTAATTATTATCATTATCATTATCATTTTAACTAATTATTATTATCATTGTTATCATTATTATTACTATCATTATCATTATTATTATCATTGTAACTGATTATTATCATTATCATCATTATTATTACTATTATTATCTTCATCATCATCATTATTCTTATTCTTATTCTTATTCTTCTTATTATTATCATTATCATTGTTGTTGTTGTTGTTATTTTTGTTGTTGTTTCTATCATCATTATTATCATTGTTACCATAATTATTATCATGATTATAATGTCGTTATTATTGATGTTGTTGTTATTGATTAATATAATTGTTAGTATTACTGTCATCTCTTTTATCATTACTATCATTATCATAATAATTATTATAATTGTTATTGTTATCATTATTTTTGTTATTCTATTATCATTATCATTGCTATCATCAGTATTATTGATATCATTGTTATCATTATCATTAATACAATTATTTATATTATCATAATCATAATTATTATCATCATTATTGTTGTTATCATTATCATTGTTATCATTATCATTATTACTATTATCATTATTATTTTTTCTCATTGTTATTATTGATATTATTATCATTATCATTTTATTATTATCACTATCATTATTGCTATTACTGTCATCAGCTTTATCATTATCATTATCATTATCACTGTCATCACGATAATCATCATTACCATTGTTATTATCATTGTTGCTTTTATTTCCAGCATTATTATCATCATTGTTGTTATCATTATTATCATTATCTTTATTGTTATTATTATTGTTATTATTATTATCATCGTTATTATCATTATTATCATTATTATTAGTATTATCATTATCATTATCATTATTATCATTATCATTATTGTTATTATTATCATTATCATTACCATTATCATTATCATTATCATCATCATTATCATTATTTTTATTATTATTCATATCATTATCATTATTATCATCACTATTATTGTTATTACTATAACTATCATTATTAGTGTTATTTCTATGAATATGATTACCATCGTTATTAATACTGTCATTATTGTTGCTATTATCTTTGCTATCATTATTATTATTTCTATCATTATCATTATCCTCATCATTGTCATTATCCTCATTATTACTATTATCATTGTTATCATTATTATCATTATTACAATTATTGTTCACATTATCCTTATCATCATTATCATTATCATCATCGTCATTATTATCCTCATTTTTTCATTATATTTTTATGATTATTAGTATCATTATTGTTTATGATGTTATTATAATTGCCATCATTATCATAATTACCATTATCATTACCATTATTATCATTATTGTTATCATTGATATGATTATCATAATCATCATCATTGTTGCTATTATTATTATTATTTTAATTATTATCATTATCGTTATCATCATCATTATATCAAAAATGTTTGTAATGGTTGATCATTTTATATCTTTTTCAGTCATTCTATTTCTATATAAAATGAGGATAATAATGACGATGATAATAATGATAATGATGATAAGGATAATGTGAATAATAATTGTAATAATGATAATAATGATAACTCTATTTCTATATATATTTGTTCTCATTTCTCTCCTCATAATAATCTTCCTTCTCCAGCCTCCCTTTCTCTCTCTCTCCCAGCATCTCATATCCCTTCTTTTAACTCTTCTCTCTCTTTTTAATTCTTCTCTCTCCTTCTATCTAACCCATTGGAAGTTTTTCATCTTCTCTCTATTTCCCCTTTTCTTGTTTGTTTCTTGTTTTTTTTTCTTTCTTTCTTTCTTTCTTTAAATTTCTTTCTCTTTCATTCGCATTGCATTTCATTAACATTCTTCTGTCTCTGTCTTCGTTCTCTCTTGTTATCTCATCTCTACTTTATATATATATATATATATATATATATATATATATATATATATATATATATATATATATGTATATATATATATATATATATATGTATATGTATATGTATATATACATATATATATACATATAAATATATATATATATATATATATATATATATATATATATATATATATATATATATATATATACATAAGTATATATATATTTATATACATTTATATATATATATATATATATATATATATATATATATATATATATATATATATATATATATATATATATATGTGTGTGTGTGTGTTTGTGTGTGTATGTATGTATGTATGTATATATTTTTTCAGAGTAGAAAATCAAGAGGAAAGAAAGAAGGAAGGAGAAAGAGATAGAAAGAAGGAGAATGATAAAAGAAAAAAGAAAGATAGATAGACGGAAAGGAAAGGAGAAAAAGGAAAAGAAAGAAAGAAAAAAAGAAAGGAAAAGAAAAAAGAAAAGAAAAGGAAACTCCGCGGTCCAAGATTACTCAGCTTTTAAACTCCGCCCCTTCGTCGGATGCGGTGGCGTCGCTCCTCCACCCCCTTCCCCTTCCCTCTCCCCTCTCCCCCTCCCTCCTCCCCCCTTCCCTCTTCCCTCTCATTCTCTCCTCTCCCCTCTCCCCCTCTCCTCTCCCCCTCCTCCCTCTCCTTCTCCCCCTCCCCCTCCCCCTCTCCCTCTTCCTCCCCCTCTCCCCTCTCCCCCTTCCCTCTCCTTCTCCTCTTCCTGAAACGTCTCTCGCCTGGACGTGTACCTGGCTTTACCCTTTTCCCCTCTCCGTTTATATCCTCTCCCCTCCTCTTCTTCCTCCTCTTCTCTTTTTAAGTATTTTGTTCCCCCTTTTTTTCTCTTTTTCTTATCTCTTCTTTCTCCTGGTTTTGTGCCGCTTCTTTTCACCTTTGTTTCTTAGTTCTTTGTCTGTTCTTCTCTCCTTTCTTTGCTCGTTTTTATTACCTCCTCTTCCCTTTCTTTTCTCCTATTTCTCTACCTCTTTTATTCCTCCTTTTATTCTAGATTTCTACCTCCTCTTCCTTCCCTCTTCTTCTACTGTTCTGTCTAATCCCTTCTTCCCGGTCATTTTTTTTTTCTCCTCTCCCTTCTCTCTACTTTTCTACCTCTTCTATCTACTTTTCTGACTCTTCTCATCGGCATCTGCCTCTTCTCCCCTCTTTCCTCGCCGTCTACATTTTCTGCCCTTCCCTCTCTCCTAATTTTCTACCTCCTCTCCTCTCCCCTTTCTCCTTATTTTCTACTTTCTCTCCTCTCCCCTTTCTCCATATTTTCTACCTTCTCTCCTCTCCCCTTTCTCCTTATTTTCTACTTCTTCTCCTCTCCCCTTTCTCCTTATTTTCTAATTCTTCTCCTCTCCCCTTTCTCCTTTTTTCTACCTTCTCTCCTCTCCCCTTTCTCTGTATTTTCTGCCTTCTCTCCTCTCACCTCCTCCATTGGCTCTACATCCACTCCGGTATCCTCTTTCTTACCTCCTCTCTTCGGTGTCTACCTCTTTTCCCCTTCTCTCATGGCTACCTTCTCTCCTCTCCTCTCTTTCCTAGCCGTCTACATCTCCTCTCCCCTCTCTCCTCGTTCCTAGCAGCTTCCCTCTCCTCTCCCCTCTTTCCTAGTCGTCTAATCTTCTCCTCCCCCCCTCTCTCCTCGTTTCTGGCTGCTTCCCTCTCCTCTCCCCTCTCTCCTAGCCGTCTACATCTCCTCTCCCCTCTCACCTCGTTCCTAGCTGCTTCCTCTCCTCTCCCTCTCTCCTAGCCGTCTACGTCTTCCTCCTCTCCTCTCTCCTCGTTCCTAGCTGCTTCCCTCTCCTCTCCCTCTTTCCTAGTCGTCTACATCTCCTCTCCCTCTTCCTCGTTCCTAGCTGCTTCCCTCTCCTCTCCCCTCTCTCCTAGCCGTCTACGTCTTCTCCTCCCTCTCTCCTCGTTCCCAGCTGCTTCCCTCTTCTCTCCCTCTTTCCTAGTCGTCTACGTCTTATCCTCTCCCCTCTCTCCTAATTTCTGGCTGCTTCCCTCTCCTCTCCCCTCTTTCCTAGCCGTCTACATCTCCTCTCCCCTCTCTCCTCCTTCCTACCAGCTTCCCTCTCCTCTCCCCTCTCTCCTAGCCCTCTACGTCTTCTCTTCTCCCCTCTGTCCTCGTTCCCAGCTGCTTCCCTCTCCTCTCCCATCTTTCCTAGTCGTCTACATCTTCTCTCCCCCTCTTTCCTCGTTTCTGGCTGCTTCCCTCTCCCCTCAGCGACTCTATCCCCTCTCGTTTTCTACCTCATTTCTACCCACTCAAC
>NC_091568.1:9287571-9292571 GCF_042767895.1 Penaeus vannamei
CACCATCTTGAAAGTTAGGAAAGATTATGTGGAGGATACCGGAATGTGATTTCCTTCTTTTCTCTTCTCTTTCCTTCATTTTTGCTTCTTTGTTTTGATCCTTTTATTCCCTTTTTCTTCCTTTTATCGCCCCCCCTCCCACTTGCTTCACTCAATCTCCGCCATCGTAAAAAGATTGCGAGGAGATATATCTTTTCTTCATCTTTTCTTTCTTTTATTCTTACATTTCTTTTTTATTCTCTTTTTCTTTCACCTTTTCCATGCTCTTCTTTTCTGCTTTTTCTTTTCTCTCATTTTAGTTTCTGCCAGCTAAACTTTTCTCCAATTTTCTTTCTTTTATTCTTCCATTCCTTTTTTAGTTTTGTTTTCTTTAAACTTTTTAATTCTCTTCTTTTCTGTCTTTTCTTTTCTCTCATTTTCTTTTCTTTCTGGTCCTCTGTCGCATTCTTGTTATTTTCTTGGTCTTTTTATGTCGGAAACAAAAAGAAACAAGTCATCATCTTTATCATTGTGATAACGATGACTATATCATCTTCATTATCACTATCATTACTATTGTTATTATCATCATACTTTTCATCATTATTATTCTCCTTTATTATAATCCATATTATTGTTTTTCTGTTATTTTGTCATTTTATCTTCATCATCATCATATTCATCATATTCATCATCAGCAGCAGCAGCAGCATCTATATTATTATTGTTACTATTATTGTTATTATTATTATTATTATTATCATTATTATCCTTGTTATCATTATTATTATCATTATCATTATCATTATTATTATTATTATTATTATTATTATTATGATTATTATCAATTATTATTATCATTATTATTAATTTCATCACCATCATTGTTATTTTCCTTTAGACAGAGAGACATAAAGAATAGAAAGAGACATAAAACATAGACAGACAGACAGTGAAAAATAGACAGACAGACAGAAAGATAAAAAGAAAAAGGAGGAAAAAGAGAGATGCTGCGTCCAAAGATAAGTGAGCTGCGTACTTTCCAGTTTACATTAAGGCTTCAGGTGTGTCAAGTCTAATGATGTTTGATTTTTTAGAGAGGAGGCGGGACCTTCTACGAATTACGTATGAGGGGTGGGGAAGGAAGGGGAGGAGGGAGGGAAAGGGGAAGGGGAGGAGGGAGGGAGGGGAAGGGGAAGGGAAGGAGGGAGGGAGGAGAAGAGGAAGGAGAGGGGAAGGGGAAGAGGAGGACGGTGGGAGGGAGGGGAAGGGGAAGGGGGAGGAGGGAAGGAGGAGAAGGGAAGAGGAGGAGGGAGGGAAGGGAGAAGGGAGGGAGAGGAAGGAAGGATAGAGGGAGGGGAAGGGAAGGAGGGAGGGAGGGAAGGGGGAAAGGGAGAAGGGAGGGAGGGAAAGGGAAAAGGGAGGAGGGAGGGAAGGGAAGGGAAGGGGAGGAGGGGAAGAGGAAGGGGAGGAGGGAGGGAGGGAAGGGAATGGAAGGAGGGAGGGAGGAAGGGGAAGAGGAGAAAGGAAGGAGGGGAAGGGGAAGGATAGAGGGAGGGAGGGGAAGAGGAAGGGGAGAAGGGAGGGAGGGGAAGGGGAAGAAGAGGAAGGGTAAGAGAAGGGGAGGAGGGAGGAGGTAGAGAGGGAAAGGGGAAAAGGAGAAGGGAGGGAAAGAGGAAGAAATGAGTGGAGGAGGGAGGGATGCTGTGTTCATTATGTTTATTTAGCTAAAGATATTAAGTGTTTCCTAAATGGCTTAATAAACAGACATACGACTCTCTTCAAAAGGCGCTGTTTCTATATTTTTTTCAGTCAGTTAGTTGATCTATATTCTTTTTCCTTTACTTATTCATTTATCATTGTTTTACATTGATTTTGGCGAGTAATTTCGTTAAAGATGGTATAGGAGATAGAAATTACCATATACAATATCATAATTTCCTGAACTATGCACGATTCCATAACACTTGGGACAATTTAATTTTTAATGTGTCAACATTACTCTCCCAGATATCTCTTCATGCTGCATTAATTTTACTCAATGACTTTGTGCAAAGTTGTGTATTAGATTAAAAAAAAAAAAAAAAAAAAAAAAAAAAAAATATATATATATATATATATATATATATATATATATATATATATAGATATATATATATATATATATATATATATATATATATATATATATATATATATATATATATATATACATATTGATAGTTAAAAAACGATCAAACGTCGCCATGAGGTTTAAGTTCTTTGTTAACTTGCCAAACTTCTCCTGGCATTTTTCTCCTGGTCCTTCTGCAGCATCGACGACCTTGATCAGCCAGATAATCCAGGCGTTCTTGGAGTCTCTTCGTCTGCCTCATCAGCTGTGGGCTTTATTGTGAGGTGCTTGTGTTCCTCTCCTAATTGGTTGAGCTTAATTCCCAGTCGTCTGTGTGAATTCTAGGTTAATTGTTGATTTCTCCTTCTTCATCTTCTTCTTCTTTCATTCTTTTTTCTAAGGTGTCTTGATGTTTTCATATATACCCCTTCTTTGCGTTCGAATTCGTCTGCTTCACTATGTACGGATTTCCTCAGATTCTTCAAGTAGTGCAAAGATTCAATCCATAGCAATTGTGCAAAGGTTGACGAGATGTTTAGGTAGTTTTTGAGCCGCGCTGTATGGGGATGAGGTCACGAATACGTCACAGTATACTTCCTCCGCATGCTCGGGTAAGGAAAAACAAAACAAAAAACACAAACAAGCAAAACAAAAGAAAAGAAAACAAAAATTGACAAAAAACTGAATTTCTTCTGTCAAACCTTCAGTCCATAGGCTAAATCCCTTGGAACTGTAAGGAAGTAACTTACTATTAATTTCATTGGACCTTACAATGGTATTTACACGTTTCTTGGGGTTAGCAGTTTGTTAGGAAACCTGGAAATGAGCGCAGAAGCATAAACTCTCTACTCTTGTGGCCTGTTTACTTCATTACACTTAACAAGAGCTGGTAAGAGAAAGAAAAGGAAATAGTTAAAGGAAGGGTGGGGTAGAATATAAAGTTAAAGGATAATGTGAGAGGAAGGGAAAGAGAGATAGAAATAGATAGATAGATAGATAGATAGATAGATAGATAGATAGGTAGATAGACAGAGAGAGAGAGAGAGAGAGAGAGAGAGAGAGAGAGAGAGAGAGAGAGAGAGAGAGAGAGAGAGAGGGGAGGGATGGGGAGAAAGAGAAGACCAGAGTAGAGAGAGAGGGTGGGGTAGAATACAGAGGAAAAGAAGGATAATATGAAAGAGAGAGAATACGGAAAGTTAAGAGGAAGGGAAATAAAGAGAGAGAGAGAGAGAGAGACAGACAGAGACAGAGACAGAGACAGAGAGATTCATATACTACCTCATACCTCGACCACAGCCAAACTGGTCCTCACATTTACTCTCGAAACCAACCTCACTCGTCCTTTCAACATAACCCAGTCCCATTAAACAACCGTAACAGTCTTCACTCATTTACTCTCACCAAAAAGTCTCTCGCTGTCGATGTAATTACTACCTTTTTCCAGCTCTTGCCTGATTGCGAATTCCTGCTGTATATAGTGAAGCGCAGATGTTTGGTACTGTCATCACGGTATCGGCAATGCGCTGGGGTCGAAAAGTTATTTGTGTGTGTGTTTGAGTCTTCTTCTCCTCTGCATCTTACTCACTCTCTCTCTCTCTCTCTCTCTCTCTCTCTCTCTCTCTCTCTCTCTCTCTCTCTCTCTCTCTCTCTATCTATCTATCTATCTATCTATCTATCGCATTCTCTCTCTCTCATTCTCTCTCTCTCTCTCTCTCTCTCTCTCTCTCTCTCTCTCTCTCTCTCTCTCTCTCTCTCTTTCTCTCTCTCTCTCTCTCTCTCTCTCTCTCTCTCTCTCTCTCTCTCTCTCTCTCTCTCTCTCTCTCTCTCTCTCTCTCTCTCTCTCTCTCTCCCTATCTATCTCTCTCTCTCTCTCTCTCTCTCTCTCTCTCTCTCTCTCTCTCTCTCTCTCTCTCTCTCTCTCTCTCTCTCTCTCTCTCTCTTCTCCCTCCAACCGCCTCCCCCTCTCGATAGAATGATTACCATTATGTATAGATTTTTTTCTTTATCCTACTCAATACCTTAAATTCTAGAAGAGAATATATCTTAGAATTATATATATATATATATATATATATATATATATATATATATATATATATATATGTATATATATAAACACTCGAAAAAATAGAAATAGCAAAGAAATCAATCTATTCTCCAATCAATTTACATCTACTTCATTTCACTATACCATCTATCAATCTATCTACCTATCTATCAAGAAATAAAAACAAACAAACTCAGACGAACAGAAAGAACAGCAACCTTCTCCAGCCCCGTCAGTAACAGACAGGAAAAACAAAACAAAAAAAAAAAGAACATAGACCCAGGAAGAGGAAGAGGAAGAGGAAGTTATCATCAGGGAGAGAGGAACATCAATAGAAAATAGGAGGTAAGAGGATTTAATGGGACACTTACCTAAATTACGGAGAAAATGATTTGGAAAATGTGAAGTTTTTCGAAGTTGAAAGAGAAAAGGATGAAAACGGTGGTGATGATGGTGGTGGTGATGAAGATAGCGATAATGGTAACGTGAATGATAATGTGAACTGGGATTATGAGAGTGATGATACTAATGCCATTGCTAATATAGTTAATGATGATAAAAATAACAATACATGATACTACTACTACTAATGATGATAATTACAGCAACAACAAAAACAACAATGATAACAAAGATATGATAATGATAACAATGATAATGATAGATATTGTATTGATAATGAATATAATGAAATGATAACGTTAAAATAGAAAATAGAAAAAAATAAAGATAATAAAAAAATCAAAATAATGATAACGATAATAACATTAATAGTAGTAATAATGATATCAGCGATAATACTACTGCTACTACAAAGGATAATGATAATAAGAGCATGAATAACATTGATGATGAGGATGA
>NC_091568.1:9297571-9307571 GCF_042767895.1 Penaeus vannamei
GTGGCGTTGCTTTGGCTTCTCCCTTTGGTCGCTGATGACTATGGGGTCTCCTGTATACTACCCCCGCCCCTCCCCCTTCACCCCCTCCCTCTTTCCCAATTCGATAAAGTCTCAAAGGTTGATGATAGGAAGCTTAAAGATGATTAATACGTCGCGGCAGGTAAGCTTTCAATTCCGATCTTCTATACCTTGATCAACTTTTTCAATCTTTTGTCCTTTTTCTGGGGGGGAGGGGGGTTGTCTTCAAAGAGGAGGATTTTCCCCATGTGAGGTAGGTGGCTTGTAGCTTCCTTTGTTTTGTTTATTTATTTTTTTATTACTATTATCATTTTTTATTTTATCATTATTATTATTTTTTAGTGCTTCTGTCGCTCTCCTCTTTATCTTTCTCTCTCTCTCTCTCTCTCTCTCTCTCTCTCTCTCTCTCTCTCTCTTTCTCTCTCTCTCTCTCTCTCTCTCTCTCTCTCTCTCTCTCTCTCTCCTCTCCTCTCCCTCCCTCTCTCCCTCTCTCCCACTCTCTTCTCTCTCCCTCTCTCTCTCTCTCTCTCTCTCTCTCTCTCTCTCTCTCTCTCTCTCTCTCTCTCTCTCTCTCTCTCTCTCTCTCTCTCTCTCTCTCTTTCTCTTTGTCTCTCTCTCTCTCTCTGTCTCTCCCTCCCTCCCACCCTCTCTTTTACCCCCTCCCCTCTCTCTCTCTCTTAGGCTCCTAAGCTGATCCCAAATGGACATTTTTACGACTGAAACATAATTACGTAAATATCAGAACCAGACTCTCCAACCTGGATTCTCGGACCATCCAGAATGACATATTGATCCAGATTGCTCCACCAACCGACTTTGGCTGCGGAAGACGGAAGGGGAAAAAGCTTGGATACCTCTGCTTGGAAAAGTTTGGCTTGAATTTCCACTCGCATTTACTCCAGCTGTCGGGATCCTGGGCTTTATGGTTTACTGTTTTGTAAGTTGTGCTGAAGAAAAAAGCGAATTGAGTATCTCTTGGCTACTTTTTACGGGGTATTGTTTACCTTGATATCATATGATTATATCAGCTGACCGCTACTGGTTTGTGAAAAAAGAGAACCATTTTTTTCGGGGAAAAATACATGTCTTCTTTTTTCATCGAGGCAAGAGCTGATCAAAGAACCAAACCACAGGCACATGAAAAAATCGTTTTGAGATTGTTATTTTGCCTTTTTCTTCTTCCTCTTCTTCTCCTCCTCCTCCCTTTTCGCCTTCTTCTCCTCCTCCGTCTCCTTCTTCCTCTTTTTGCTTTTATTTTCTCTTTTTTCTTATTCTTTTTTCAACCATAATAGTATGCAAATAAGTCGAGGCGATATAGAAACATGTAAAAAAGAAAGAAAGAAAGAAAGCTGAATGAATGATAGCAATCAGAAAACTATGACAAAAAAGGAAATAAATAAGGAAGAAAAAAGAGAAACAAATTAAATAGCCTACGTGTGTTTAACTTCAAGTGTACAACAGTAAGGAAAATAACATTAGAATAATACAAGACTGAATGCATTTCCGAAATACAGTACAACATTATGCCGGAAACATAACATAATAAAATAATAAAATACAGAAAATATTAACCTTGATAATAAGAACAAACATTGATTTTTTAAGGAGGATATGCACACTACAATAGCTGCGTTGGAATGAAGCTTGTACAAAGACAAGTGTATTATCGATGGGGACTGATGCTTTGATGTGCATTGTAGGATGTAAAAGGGTTGTACATTATGAGCATTACCGGGGGTGAGGGCCATAGAACCTCAGTAAAAAAAAAAAAAAAAAAAAAAGAGAGAAAGAGACAGAGAGAGAGAAGAAGAGAGAGAAGGAGAGAAGAGAGAGGGAGAGTGGGAGGGTGGGAGGGAGGCAGGGAGAGAGAGAGAGAGAAAGAGAGAGAGGGAAAGAGAGAGAGAGAGAGAGAGAGAGAGAGAGAGAGAGAGAGAGAGAGAGAGAGAGAGAGAGAGAGAGAGAGAGAGAGAGAGAGAGAGAGAGAGAGAGAGAAAGAGAGAGAGAGAGAGAGAGAGAGAGAGATTTAGTCCTTTCACATATACATACTCGTGTATACGTGTAAACAGAAGTACGTTATGATAATAGCAATAGTGATGATTACTGTTATCATCGTCATTACCATTAGCATCCACCTCATCATCATCATTATCATCATCATCATCTCCATCGTCGTCGTCTTCGTCATCCTTATGATCATAATCATCACTATTATTGTTATCATTATCCTCATTATCATCACCATCATCGTTATAATCATGATATTTGCCCCTTCATTACTGCAGTCACCATATTCGTAAATAGTTTATATTAGTGTTATGAAATTAATGTCATATTATTACTTTTATTATCACTGCTATTTTCACTTCTACCTAGGATAAATGTTTTGACAAAATGGATGATAAACCGAAGAAGAATGAATAGAATCAAATTCACAGTGAAAATTTGAATATCTAAGAAGAAAAAGGAAAAAGAGAAGGAAAGAGAAAGAGAGAATAAAAGATGGAGAAGGAGGAGTGGGAGAAAAGAAGAAGCAAGCAATAATAAGGATAACGATAATAATAACAATAATCATATCTATAAATAGATAAATAAAAAGAGAGGGATAGAAAGGAAAGACAAAGAAGGGGGGAAGAATGACAGAGAGAGGAGATGATAAAGATGCATGTGAAAGAAAATAGAAAAAAACAGAGAAAATGAAAGATGAATGAAAGAAGGTAAAAAGAAAATAAATAAGAAACAGATAGAAAGAAAAGAAGAAAGAGAAAAGAAATAAAAAAAGCTAAAAAATAAATAAGAAAGAGATGAGAAATAAGAAAAATAACAAAATAAGAAAATAAATAAGAAACAGATGAAAAATAAGAAAAATAAAGAAAATAAGATAATAAATAAGAAACAGATGAAAAATAAGAAAAAGAAAAAAATAATACAGAGAAAGGAGACGATAAAGATGCAAGTAAAAGAAAATAGAAAAACAGAGAAAAAGAAGATGAATGAAAGAAGGTAAAAAGAAAATAAAGAAGAAATTACGAAAAAAGAAGAAAGAGAAAAGAAATAAAAAACTAAAAAAATTGCAAGAAACAGATGAAAAATAAGAAAAATAAAGAAAATAAGATAATAAATAAGAAACAGATGAAAAATAAGAAAAAGAAAAAAATAAGAAAATAAATAAGAAACAGATGAAAAAGAAGAAAAAGAGAAAATAAATAAAGAGAAAAGAAAAAAAATATAATAAAGAGAAAAGAAATAAAAAAAAGAAAAAAGAAAATCTTTAAAAGGATAATAAAAGAGATGAAAGGACAGAGGAGAAGGAGACAAACGCGATAACGAAGGGAGGGGAGGAAACTCAGCCATTTTTCGTCTCCTGTTGAAAGGCTGAAGCGAAAGAGTGACCTCACTGCATTTCCGGAAAATCGAATTATCTCGGGATGAGGTTCCCTTCCCTTTCCTCTCTCTCTCTTCTCCTTCTCCTCTGCTTCTTTCTCTCCATCTACTCTGCTTCTTTCTCTTCTCCCTCTCCTCTCTATCTTCTTTCTCTCCCTTTCCTCTCTCTCTCTTCTCCCTCTGCTTCTTTCTCTCCCTCTCCTCTGCGTCTTTCTCTCCCTCTCCTCTCTATCTTCTTTCTCCCTCCCGCTCCCTCTCTCTCTTCTCTTCCTCTCATTCTTTCTCTCACTCTCCTCATGCTTCTTTCTCTCCTCTCCTCCTCTTGCGTTTTTCTCTCCCTCTCTCTCGTCTCCCTCTCTCCCTCAAACTTCTTTCTCTTCCTCTCCCTCCTCTGCTTCTTTCTCTCCCCTCTCCTCTCTCCCCATCTTCTTTCTTCTCCCTCTCCTCTGCTTATCTTCTCTGCCTCCTCCTCTGCTTCTGTTTCCCCCTCGTCTCCCTCTCTCTCAGCTCTCTCTTCTGCTTCTCCCTCTCCTCTGCTTCTTTCTCTCCCTCTCCTCTGCTTCTTTCTCTCCCTCTCCTCTGCTTCTTTCTCTCCCTCTCCTCTGCTTCTTTCTCTCCCTCTCCTCTGCTTCTTTCTCTCCCTCTCCTCTGCTTCTTTCTCTCCCTCTCCTCTGCTTCTTTCTCTCCCTCTCCTCTGCTTCTTTTTCTCCCTCTCCTCTGCTTCTTTCTCTCCCTCTCTCTTAGCTGCTTCTCTTCTCTCTCTATCTCTGCTTCTTTCTCTCCCTCTCCTCTGCTTTGCTTCTTTCTCTCCCTCTCCTCTGCCTCTTTCTATCTCCTCTCCTCTGCCTTCTTTCTCTGCCTCTCCTCTCTCTTCTTTCTCTCTTTCGTCTCCCTTTCCTCTGCTTCTTTCTCTTCTCCCTCTCCTCTGCTGCTTCTTTCTCTCCCTCTCCTCTGCTTCTTTCTCTCTCGTCTCCCTCTCCTCAGCTTCTTTCTCTTCTCCCTCTCCTCTGCTTCTTTCTCGTCTCACCCCTCTCCTCCTCAGCTTCTTTCTCTCCCTCTCCTTCTGCTTCTTTCTCTCCCTCCCTCCTCTGCTTCTTTCTCTCTCGCTGTCTCCCTCTCCTCAGCTTCTTTCTCTCTTTCTCCCCTCTCCTGCTACTTCTTTCTCTCCCTCTCCTCTGCTTCTTTCTCTCTCGTCTCCCTCTCCTCAGCTTCTTTCTCTTCTCCCTCTCCTCTGCTTCTTTCTCTGCCTCTCCTCTGCTTCTTTCTCTCTCGTCTCCCTCTCCTCAGCTTCTTTCTCTTCTCCCTCTCCTCTGCTTCTTTCTCTCCCTCTCCTCTGCTTCTTTCTCTCTCGTCTCCCTCTCCTCAGCTCTCTGGCTTCTTTCTCCTCCCTCTCCTCTGCTTCTTCTCTCTCGTCTTTCCCTCTCAGCTTCTTTCTCTTTCTCTCCTCTCCTCTGCTGTCTTCTTTCTCTCTCGCTCCCTCTCCTCTGCTGTGCTTTCTCTTGTCCCCCCCCCTCTCCTCTGGCATATTTTCTCTCTCGCTCCCTCTCTCTCAGCGCTTCTTTCTCTTTCTCCCTCTCCTCTGCTTCTTTCTCTGCCTCTCTCTTTTATTTCACTTTCTCCTCTCCTCTGCTTCTTTCTCTTTCTCTCTCTCTCCTCTGCTTCTTTCTCTCGTCTCCTCTGTCTGCTCTGCTTCTTTTCTGCTCCCTCTCCTCCTGCTTCTTTCTCTCCCTCTCTCCTCTGCTTCTTTCTCTCTCGTCTTCCTCTTCCTCTGCTTCTTTCTCTCTCCCTCTCCTCTGCTTCTTTCTTTCTCTCTGCCTCTCCTCCCTGCTTCTTTCTCTCTGTCTCCCTCTCTCCTCAGCTTTAACTTCAACACTTCTCCCTCTCACTCTGCTGCTCCTTTCTTTCCCTCTTCCCTCTGTCCTCTTTCTTTCTCTCTCTCTCTGCCTCTGCTTCTTTCTTCTTCTCCTCCCTCTCCTTCTGGCTCTTTCTCTCTCTCTCCTCTGCTGCTTCTTTCTCTCTCGTCTCTCCTCTGCCATCTTCTTTCCCTCGCCTCTCTTTCTCTTCAACCTGCCTCTACTCTGCTTCTTTCTCTCCCGTCTCCTGCCGTTTATTTCTTTCTCTTCCTCCTCTCCTCTGCCTCCTCTTTATCTCTCGTCTCCCTCTCTGCTCAGCTTCTTTCTCTTCTCCCTCTCTCCTCTGCTTCTTTCTCTCCCTCTCCTCTGCTTGCTTCTTTCTCCTCCCTTCCTCCTTCTGCTTCTTTCTCTCCCTCTCCCTCTAACTTCTTTCTCTTCCCTCCCTCTCCTCTAGCTTCTTTCTCTCTCCCTCCCTCCTCTGCTTCTTTCTCTCCTCCTCCTCAGTGGCATTTGTCTTTCATCCCTCTCCTCTCTTGCTTCTTTCTCTCCCTCTCCTCTGCTTCTTTTCTCTCCCTCTCATCTGCGTCTTTCTCTCTCCCACTCCTCATGCTTCTTTTCTCCGTCTCCTCCTGCTACATTTCTCTCCCTCCTCCTCTGCTTCCCTTCTCTCCCTCTCCTCCTCTTTCTGCATTTCTTTCTATCCCTCTCCTCTGCTTCTTTCTCTCCTCTCCTCCCATATGTTTCTCTCTTTCTGCCTGCTTCTTTCTCTCCCTCTCCTCTGCTGACATTTCTTTCATCCCTCCTCCTCTGGCTTCTTTCTCTCCCATCTCCTCTGGCCCTCTTTCTACTCCCTCCTCTACTTCTTTCTCTCCTCTCTTCCTGCTTTCTTTCTCTCCCACTGTCCTCTGCTTTCTTTCTCTCCGTCTCCTCTGCTTCTTTCTCTCCCTCTCCTCTGCTCCTTTCTCTCCTCTCCTCTGTCTGCCTTCTTTCTATCCCTCTCTCTGCTTTCTTTCTCTCTCTCTCTGCTTCATCTGCTTTCCTCTCTTCCCTCTCCTCTGCTTCTTTCTCCTCCCTCTCCTCTGCTGCTTCTTTCTATCCCTCTCCTCTACTTCTTTCTCCCTCTCCTCTAGCTGTTTCTCTCTCCCTCTCTCTTCTTCTTTCTCTCCCTCTCCTCTGCTTCTTTCTCTCCCTCTCCTCAGCTGTGCTACTTTCTGTCTCTCTCCTCTACAACTTCTTTCTCTCCCTCATCTACATTCTTTCTCTCCCTCTCTCCTCTGCTTCTTTCCACTCTCCCGCCCTCCTCTGCTTCTTTCCTGTCCATCTCTCCTGCTTCTTTCTCTCCATCTCCTCTGCTTCTTTCTCTCTCTCCTGCTCTCAACATTTGCTCTATCCCTCTGTCTGCTTCTTTCTCTCCCTCTCCTCTGCTTCTCTTTCTCTCCCTCTCCTCTGCTTCTTTCTCTCCTCTCTCCTCTGCTGCTTCTTTCCTATCCCTCCTCTGCTTCTTTCTCTCCCCTCTCCTCTGCTTCTTTCTCTCCTCTCCCTCTGCTTCTTTCTCTCCCTCTCCTCTGCTTCTTTCTCTCTATCTTTCCTCTCCAACTGCTTTCTCTCCGTCTCCTCTGCCCAGCTCTCTTCTGTCCCTCTCCTCCTCTGCTTCCTTTCCTCCTCCCCTCCCCTCCTCCGCATTCTTTTTCTCTCCCTCTCCTCTGCTTCCTTTCTCTCCCTCTCCTCTGCTTCCCATTTCTCTCTCCCTCTCCCTCTGCTTCTTTCTCTCCCTCTCCTCTGCTTCTTTCTCTCCCTCTCCTCTGTCTTCTTTCTCTTCCCTCTCCTCTGCTTCTTTCTCTCCCTCTCCTCTGCTGCTTCTTTCTATCCCTCTCCTCTGCTTCTTTCTCTCCCTCTCCTCTGCTTCTTTCTCTCTCCCTCTCCCTCTGCTTCTTTCTCTCTCTCCCTCTCCCTCTGCTGCTTCTTTCTGTCCTGTCTCCTCTCTGCCTCTTTCTCTCCCTCTCCTCTGGCTTCTTTTCTCTCCCTCTCCTCTGCTGCTTCTTTTCTCTCTCCCTCTCCTCTGCCTCTTTCTATCCCTCTCCTCTGCCTCTTTCTCTCTCCCTCCTCTGCTTCTTTCTCTCCCTCTCCTCCCTGCTTCTTTCTCTCCTCTCACTCTGCTGCTTCTTTCTCTGCCTCTCCTCTGCACTCTTTCTTCTCCCTCTCCCTCTGCTTCTTTCTCTCCCTCTCCTCTGCTTTCTTTCTCTCTCCCTCTCCACTGCTTCTTTTCTCTTCCCTCTCCTCTGCCTCTTTCTCTCCCTCTCTCTGTGCTTCTTTCTCTCTCTCCTCTGCTTCTTTCTCTCCCTCTCCTCTGCCGCTTCGCTTTCTCTCCCTCTCCTCCTGCCTCTTTCTCTCCCTCTCACTCTGCTTCTTTCTCTCCCTCTCTCTCCTCTGCTTCTCTTTCTTTCTCCCTCTCCTCTGCTTCTTTCTCTCCCACTCTCCTCTGCTTCTTTCTCTCCCTCTCCTCTGCTTCTTCTCTCCCTCTCTCCTCTGCTTCTCTCTCTCACTTCTCCTCCTCTCCCTTCTCTCTCTTCTCCTTCCTCCTCTGTTTCCTTTCTCTCCCTCTCTCCTCACTTCTTTCCTCTCCCTCGCCTCTTCTTTCTCTCTCCCTCTCCTCTGCCTCTTTCTCTCCCTCTCCTCTGCTTCTTTCTCTCCCTCTCCTCTGCTTCCTTTTCTCTCTCCTCTCCACTGCGTCTTTCTCTCTCCTTCTCCTCTGCTTCTTTCTCTCCCTCTCCTTTTTATTCTCAACTGCTTGCCTCCCCTCCTTTCCTTCCTTCTTATCTTTTTTTATTTATTTTTTTTTCTTTACACTTTCTTGTCTCTCCTCACCTCTCCCTCTCGTCCACATCCCTTCTCTCCTCTCTCTCTTCTTGGTTCCCCTTCCTGTCTCCCACTCTCATTCTCTCTCTCCTGCCTCATCCCCCTCTTCCCTCCCTATTCCTCCCTTCCTCTTTCCCTCCTATTTTCTCTTCTTCTCCCTGCACCCCCCTCCCCTTCACACTGCCTACCCTTTCTCCCTCTTCCCTCTCCTCCTCACTCTCTTCTATATCACCCCCCCTCTTCCACCCCACTCTCTCTTCCATCTCGCCCCCTCCTCCCCTCCCTCCTCCCTCTCCTCCCTTCCCTCTACCCCCCCACCCTCTCCTCCCTCCTCTCCCCAGTCTCTCTCCTCGCTCCCTCCCCCACTTCCCATTACTGTCTTTTCCCTTCCTCTCCCTCCTCCCCTTCCCCCTCCTTATTCTGTTTCCCGTCCTGTCACCCTCCCTTCCCTCCCTCCCCTAACTACCCTTTCTCCTGTCTCTTCTTTCTCTTCTCAATCTCTCTCTTGTCTCCCTTCTCTTTTTGCCCTCCCCTCCCCATCCCTTCTCATCTCTTCCCTCCTTCCCTCCCCCACTCCTCCTCATGTCACCCCTTCCTTCCTCTCTCCTCCTCCTCCTCTTCCCTTCTTCTTTCATTTCCATCCTTTTTGCCCACTCTATTTCTTCTTTTGTCATACTCGTTTGTTCACGTGTCTTTTGTTTTCTTCTTCTTCTTCTTCTTATCTCTCTCTCTCTCTCTCTCTCTCTCTCTCTCTCTCTCTCTCTCTCTCTCTCTCTCTCTCTCTCTCTCTCTCTTTCTCTCTCTCTCTCTCTCTCTCTCTCTCTCTCTCTCTCTCTCTCTCTCTCTCTCTCTCTCTCTCTCTCTCTCTCTCTCTCTCTCATCCCTCTACTCTCTCATTCCTCAGGCTTTCTTTCTTCTTTTGTCATATTTTCTTTCATGATTCTTTCCCCACTCTCCTTTCCTCTCTCTCTTTTCCCACCTTTCGCTATTTCTCTCGTTCCTCTATTTCCCTTATTCCTTCTTTTCCTCGTTGCCATTTCCTCTTCGCTTTGTTTCCTTTCCTCCATTTATTGTTTGTTCCCCTCTTTCCTCTCCTCCCCTCATTCCCTTTTCCGGTGTATTTCTCTCATACGCGCTTCCCTCATTTCTGTACATGTCATTCCCTTTTCTCTCTTTTCTGTTCCTCCTCCTCTTCCCTCGATTCCCCTTATTTACTCTGGTCCTCTAATTCTTTCTCTCTTTCTTTCTTAATTCATATATTGTATGTGTGTATGTATGTATATATATGTACATGCCTATATGAATACGTGTATGTATGTACGTATGTGTTCCATTGCCTCTTCATTCTCTTCTTTTCCCTCTTTCTTCTATTCTCCTCTTTCACCTTTCTGTCTGTTTCTCTCATTCGCGCAGTTCTCTCTTCTATTCTTCTTTTCTCTGTCTATTTCTTTCTTCCTTCTCATAATTCCTTCTATCTTCCCTCTCTCCTCTTTCCAATAACCTTATCCTCCTCTCTTCCCATCCTCGCATTCTCTTCCATTCCTACTTTATCCCTCCCTGCTCCCTCCTCCCTCTTCTTCCACCCCCCTTTCCTCTTATTCCCTTTTCTCTATGCTAATTAACCTTATCATTGAACATCAAAAAAAGAGTGAAGAGGAGGCATGGGATAGAGAGAGAGGAGAGGGGGAGGACGAGGAGGAGGAGAAGAAGAGGCGGGAGAGGGGGAGAAGGAGGGAGAGAAGGGAGGAGGAGGAGAAAAGAGGGAGGAAGGAGGAAGGAGAATAAGAAAAACGGGGAGGAAGAAGAGGCGGGAGGGAGGGACGAGAAGGGGAGAGGGGAGGAAGAGAAAAATGGGGAGGTAGGAAGGAGGAGGATAAGAAAATAAGGGGAGA
>NC_091568.1:9310071-9312571 GCF_042767895.1 Penaeus vannamei
CAATAGCAAAGATAGAAGCAAAGCGTTAAACCAAAAAGAGCAAAACAAAGGAAGGAGAGACACGGAAATAAGTGGAAAAGAGTGACAGCGAAAGAGAAAGTGGAATTAACCTGTCGGAAAGGTGCGCCACTTTGCATGCTCTGCAATTTTAATTAGGTCTATCAAGCTGCGGAAAATTCAGATTAATAATATATTTTCCGGTCTACATTTCGGCCAACATACAGACGAATTATACATACATATACTTACACACATGGGAGATCAGGTCAGGTCGAAGGATCAGGCGGTCTGTGCGAAGGGTGGCCGGCATAAGGGAGAAGGCGGAGAGTGTGGAAAGAGAGTAGAGTGTGGGAAGGGAGGAGAGTGTGAAGAGAGAGGAGAATGTGGAAAGACAGTAGAGTGTGGGAAGTGAGGAGAATGTGGAAAGAGAGTAGAGTGTGGAAAGAGAGGAGAGTGTGGAAAGAGAGTAGAGTGTGGGAAGCGAGGAGAGTGTGGAAAGAGAGTAGAGTGTGGGAAGCGAGGCGAGTGTGGAAAGAGAGTAGAGTGTGAGAGAGAGGAGAATGTGGAAAGAGAGTAGAGTGTGGGAAGAGAGGAGAGTGTGAAAGATAGGGGGTAGAGTGTGGGAAGCGAGGAGAGGTTGGAAGCGAAGAGAGTGTTGGAAGCGAGGAGATGGAAAGAGAGTAGAATGGGAAGTTAGGAGAATGTGGAAAGAGAGTAGAGTGTGGAAGAGGAGAATGTGGGAGGCGAGGGGAGTGGGAAGTGAGGAGAGTGTGGAAAGACAGTAGAGTATGGGAAGAGAGGAGAGTGTGGAAAGAGAGTAGAGTGTGGAAAGAGAGGAGAGTGTGGGAAGCGAGGAGAGCGTGGAAAGAGAGTAGAGTGTGGGAAACGAGAAGAGTGTGGAAAGAGAATAGAGTGTGGGAAGAGAGTAGAGTGTGGGAAGCGAGGAGAATGTGGGAGGCGAGGAGACTGTGGGAAGCGGAGTGTGGAAAGACAGGAGAGTGTGGGAAGCGAGGAGAATGCGGGAAGCGAGGAGAGTGTGGAAAGAGAGTAGAATGTGGAAAGAGAGTAGAGTGTGGGAAGCGAGGAGAGTGTGAAGAGTGAGGATAATGTGGGAAGCGAGGAGAATGTGGGAGGCGAGGAGAGTGTGGGAAGCGAGGAGACTATCGGTAGGAGAATAGCCGCTGTTTGAGCTGAAATTAGGCAGCAGCTTGACTAAGGAGGATTCGGTGGACATCAGCGGAAGGGAAGACAATTCACATAGCTGACAAATCCTGATGACTGAGTCCCAAGGATGTCAGAAGAGGGCGTTGTGGTTGTGTCCCCTGGATGCTGTGTATATGTGTTTGTGTGTGTGTGTGTGTCTGTGTGTGTGTTTGTTGTTTGTGTGTGTGTGTGTGTTTGTTGTTTGTGTGTGTGTTTGTTTGTGTGTGTGTGTGTTTGTTTGTGTGTGTGTTTGTTGTTTGCGTGTGTGTGTTTTTTGTGTGTGTGTGTGTGTTTGTTGTTTGTGTATGTGTGTGTTTGTTTGTGTGTGTGTTTGTGTGTATTTGTGTATGTGTGCATGTTTGTGTGTGTGTGTGTGTGTTTGCATACATACACCCATATATACATGTTTATGTGTATCCACAGACACACGCACATTACTGTGAGTATGTGACTTTCTCTTCTACATGTACGTACAATATGTGTGTGTCATTTCTTGTGATAGACATATTCTCTTTAAGAAACGAAGAGGTTATGAATGATGCTTGACTTGCACTTTGATTAGCCGCCATCCATTTAAGATTGTGTTTGTTCGTTTGCTCTTTGCAAGTTCCTCAAGCATGTTTACAGGGTTTCTTAAAAGGACGGAGGGAGGGAGGGAGGGAAAGAGAGAGGGAGGGAGGGGAAGAGAGAGAGGGGGGTGGGGAAAGGGAGAGGGGGGAGGGAAAGAGAGAGGGAGGGAGGAGGAAAGAGAGAGGGAGGGAGGGAAAGAGAGAAGGAGTGGGAGGGAGGGAAAGAGAGGAAGGAGGGAGGAGGAGGGGAGGAGAGAGAGGGAGGGAGGGAAAGAGAGAGAGAGGGAGGGGAAGTGGGGAGGGAGAGAGGTGGGGAGGGAAAGAGAGAGGGAGGGAGGGAAAGAGAATAGAGAGGGAGGGGGAAGAGCGAGGGAGGGGGGGAAAGAGAGAGAGAGGGAGGGGATGAGAGAGGGAGAGGAAGGAAAGAGAGAAGGAGGGAGGGAAAGAGAGAGGGAGGGAGAGGGGAAGAGAGAGGGAGGGACGGGGAAGAGAGAGGGGGGAGGGAAAGAGAGAGAGAGGGAGAGGGATGAGAGAGGGAGGGAGGGAAAGAGAGGAGGGAGGAAAGAGAGAGGGAGGGAGGGAAAGAGTGAGGGAGGGAGGGGAAGAGAGAGGGGGGAGGGGAGGAAATGAGGGAGGGAGGGAAAGAGAGTGGGGGGGAGGGAAAGGAGAGAGGGGTGGAGGGAAGAGAGAGAGGGGTGAAGGAGGGAAAGAGAGAGGGAGGGAGGGGA
>NC_091568.1:9345661-9350661 GCF_042767895.1 Penaeus vannamei
TATAATTCATTTTTTTTATCTTTTTTTTATTTATATATATTAATGGTGTATTTTAATTCTGGCGAAAGATATGGTAAAGCTGAACAAGAATGCATATTGTAGATTAATAGATAGCTGATAATAATATTCATAGCCGTCATATAAATCCCCAACTGTGATAATCTGATAACGCTAATAATGAACATAATAATATTAACAACGTACAACTTATTCCCACGACGATAATTATCGCATTGTCTTTAAAAACGAAAAGAGAAAAAAAGGGGGTCAACATTTTCTTTCCCAAAATAGTCGAAATGGCGTTGGAAAGCGTGTAAATCTTCCCAGTCGCCCGGAACAACTTCTGATTGATTGATTGATTGATTGATTGGAAGGCGACACATTAATGAGATTGGCTCCTTGTGTATCGGTTGCCGTTGCACTTTTCTTCGCGTTTTTCTGCAATGGTCAGCCTCTATATGTTATTGCATTTTCACACATAGATTCATATGTATATATATATATATATATATATATATATATATATATATATATATATATATATATATATATATATATATATATTTGTGTGTGTGTGTGTGTGTGTGTGTGTGTGTGTGTGTGTGTGTGTGTGTGTGTGTGTGTGTGTGTGTGTGTGTGTGTGTGTGTGTGTGTGTGTTTTGCGTGTGTGTGTATATTTGTAAATATATATATATATATACATACATACATATGTATATATATATATATATATATATATATATATATATATATATATATATATATATATATATATATATATATATATATATATTTGTGTGTGTGTGTTTGTGTGTGTGTGTGTGTGTGTGTGTGTGTGTGTGTGTTTTGCGTGTGTGTGTATATTTGTAAATATATATATATATATACATACATACATATGTATATATATATAGATAGATAGATAGATAGATAGATAGATAGATAGATAGATAGATAGATAGATAGATAGATAGATAGATAGATAGATAGATATATGCATTCTTCCTCTTTCCACCTACTCTTCATTACTATCTTCTCCTCAACAGAATTGCAGTCTTTTTTTTCTTTCTCCTTCCTAAGGCTTCTCCTCTCATCATCCGATTGCAACACGGATATCAATCATTTTAACGCGTCTCTAAATATCATGCAACATATCTTTTTAATTGATGACAAAACGTAAAAGAATCTTGATGATTATTAGAGCAGAAAAGCAAAAAGAGTGGGATGATTGCATTGATTGTTGATCGAGAAAAGGTTCATTAATATGTTTTTTTTTTTCTATTTTTTTATTTATTTTTTTATTATTATTATTATTTATTTATTTTTTTTTTTTTTTTGCCTTTCTTTTCTTTTTCCTCTTTTGATTTGATATTCTATTGACGCAGAAATAATTTTAGAAAACGGATTATTAGCTTCCATGATTATTGTTTTTTTCATATATTTTTTAGATAAGCTGTTCATAAACAACCAGTTGATAGACATACAGACTTAATCACTGACTAATTAGCTTGGGAAATTATATAAAATCCAAAGTCAGAAAAATAAAAGAAAGATTATAAATCATATTGTATTATGAATCCAATTTACTAGGTGATTAAGATGAACGAACAATTAGAACTCTAGATAGTGATAGATAGGACAGTAATACGTAAAATATTGTATCATTATGTTTATGCAATGAATAACGTTTTCAGTGTCATCATGAATAAGGAATATATGTGTGTGTGTGTATCAGCATATATATATATATATATATATATATATATATATATATATATATATATATATATATATATATATATATATATATATATATATATACATATATATATATATATATATATATATATATATATATATATATATATATATATATATATATATATATATATATATATATATATATATATATGTGTGTGTGTGTGTGTGTGTGTGTTTGTGTGTGTGTGTGTGTGTGTGTGTGTGTGTGTGTGTGTGTGTGTGTGTGTGCGCGTATGTGTGTGTGTGTACGTGTGTGTGTGGGGCCTGTGTGCAGGTGCGGGGAGGTGTGTGTGTGTATGTGTGTGGGTAAGAATGCTTGTGTGTATGTGTATTCATATATCTATATTCACACACAAAATCACACACTCGTGCACACACACACACATATATACACAATCGCCGATGCACGTGCACAGCAGACCAGCCGTAACACCTTCTGGGAGACGTTAAACACAGGGGGTCACACGCCGTCGCTTCTGATAACGTGGAGTGTGTTTATCCGAGGGTCTTCGGGGGCTGAGGGAGGCGGGCTAATGGCAGGAGGGAAGGGAGGGGAGAAGGAAGGGTGAGAAGAGGGGAATGGGAGGGTGAGAGAAGGGGGGGAGGGTGAGGGGAGAGGGAAGGGTGAGAGGAAGGGGAGGGAAAAGGGAGGAGAGGGAAGGGTGAGAAGAGGGGAATAGGAGGGGGAGAGAAGGGGTAGGGGGGAGGGGAGAGAGAAGGGTGGGGGGAGAGGGAGGGAAGGGAGAAAGAAGGGGGAGGGTGAGAGGAGAGAGGAAGGGATGAAAGGAAGGGGAAGGAGGATGATAGAAGGGGGGGGTGAGGGGGAGGAGAGGGAAGGGAGGGAGAAAGAAGGGGGGGGGATGAGAGGGGAAGGGGGAGGGGAGGGAGAAGAGAGAAGGGGGAAGGGTGAGAGGGAGGGGGAAAGGAGGGGAGAAAGAAGGGGGAGGGAGAGGGAAGGGGGAAGGGTGAGAAGAGGGTAATGGGAGGGGAGGGGAGGAGGAGGCGAGGAAAGAGGGAAGGGTGAAAAGGGGGGGAAGGGTGAGAGGAGAGAGAGAAGGGGGTGAGGGGAGAGGAAGGGGAATGGAGGGAGAAAGAAAGGGGGCGGAGGGGAGGGAAGGAAGAGGAAAAGGGTGAGAGGAGGAGCGGGATGGGAGGGAGAAAGAAGAAGGGGAGGGGAGGGAGAGAGGGAAGGGGGAGAGGAGGGGAAGACATGGGAGAAAGAAGGAGGGGGGCGAGAGGAGAGGGAGGGGTGTGAGGAGGTGGAACGGGAGGAGGAAGGGAGAGGAAAGTGGTGAGAGGGAATAGAGAGGGGACGGGGAAGGAGCTGAGGAGGGGAGGAGAAAAGGGAAGGATGGCGGAGAGAGGGAAGGGGCTTTAGGGTACAAGGGAAGGCAGGGGAGGAGGGATAGAGCTGGAGAAAGGTAAGGAAAAGAAGGAGAAAAGAGAAAAAGGAAGGATAGCCGTTGAACAAGAGAGAGGATAGGAAAAGGGAGAGAGGTGGAGGGAAGGAGAGGAGGGAGAGAGGAAAATTATAAAAGGAAAGGAAGAAGAGTAAGGGTGGGAGGAAGGACGGAGAATGGAAGAGGTGAAAGACGGGGAGAATGAAGGAAGGAGGGGAAAAGAGAGAAGAATAGAGAGACAAAGAAATAGATTAAGATAAAATGCACAAAAAAAGGAAAAAGAAAAAAATGAGAGAAATGCTGGAAAGGATGAGATATTTGATTAAAAAAAAGAAGGAACTGGAGGAATATAGGAAAATACATGAAGGTAAAATTACCGATGGAAAGAAAAATATATTAATGATAAATATTATGATCAGATTAAAGATGATGATAATAGCAATGATAACAAAGACAATGATAATGATGATAATAATGATATTGATAATGATGATGATGATAATAATAATTATAGTAATAATGATAATAAAAATAATGAGGATAATAATAATAGCAATAATGATACTACTACTACTACTACTACTAATGATAATAATAACAATAATAATAATGATAATGATGATAATTGCAACACAAACAATAATGATAATAGTAATAACAAAAAATGAGATTTTTTTAACGAATAACGAGAAAAATAACAACCAAAACAACTTATATACCAATAATAATAATGCCAAAAAAATAACAACAACAAACATTACCCAAGCAAACCCTCAAACCAAAATCAGAACATAACGAAAATAGTGAGCCGGGTAAAAAAGACCGGAGATAAAGCGAAATCCGGATAAGTGGGAAGCGCGTGCTCCCCTTCGTTGCCAGGGTGTTGTCAGCGAAGGGGAGGAGGGGAGGGAAGAAGATGGGGGCAATAATAATGTTGGCAGAAGAAATTAGAAGGATCTTAACGCATCGTCCTTCAGGTATGTAATATCGGGAAGGGGGAGAGAGAGAGAGGAAGAAAGGTGAGAGAGAGGTGGAGGGAGATGGAGAGGTGGAGAGAGATAGAGGAAGAGGGAGAGGTGGGGAGAGATGGAGGAAGAGGGAGAAGTGGGGAGAGATGGAGGAGGAAGGAAGATTGGGGGAGGGAAGGAAAAGATGGAGGAAAAAGGGGAGATGGAGGAAAGAGGGAGAGGTGGAGAGAGAGATGAAGGAAGTGGGAGAGGTGGAGAGAGATAAAGGAAAAGGGAGAGATACGAGGAGAAAGAAAGATCGAGCAAGAAGGAGAGATGGAGGGAAAGAGGGAGATACAGGAAAGGGGAGAGATGGATGGAAAGGGAAGAGATATAGCGAGGTGTGAAGAAGCAGAAGAGAGAAAGAGGTGAGATAACAACGGAAGCGGTGGCGGAGGACAAATAGGAAAAAATCGGGAATGAGAAGACATGTGGTAATGACAGTAACAGTGATAAGAGAAAAATGCAGAAAGAGAATGACGGATTCAGAGATGTATAAACACACACACACACACACACACACACACAGAGAGAGAGAGAGAGAGAGAGAGAGAGAGAGAGAGAGAGAGAGAGAGAGAGAGAGAGAGAGAGAGAGAGAGAGAGAGAGAGAGAGAGAGAGAGAGATGAACAGACAGACAGAGACAGAGAGACAAAGAGAGAGAGAGAGAGAGAGGAACAGACAGACAGAGAAAGAGAGAGAGAGGAACAGACAGACAGAGACAGAGAGACAAAGAGAGAGACAGAAGCAGAGGCAAAGAGAGACAGACGCAGAGACAGAGCCGCCACAGACAGTCACAAAAACAATCAAAGAAAGAGACAAAGGCAAAGAGCC
>NC_091568.1:9363161-9365661 GCF_042767895.1 Penaeus vannamei
GGAGGGAGGGCGGGGAGGGGGAGGGGGAGGGGGAAGAAGGCGAGGAGGGGAAAGGGGGAAGTGGAGTGAGGGCGAAGGGGAAGGGAGGAGGAGGGGGAAGGGAGGGAGGGGGAAGGAGGAGAAGAAGGGCGAGAGGGGGAGGAAGCGAGGGGAAGGAGGAGGAGAAGAGGAGCGAGAGGGGAGGAAGGCGAGAGGAAGGAGGAGGAGAAGAAGGGCGAGGAAGGAGGAGGAAGAGGAGGAGTAAGGGGAGGAGGAGTGAGGGCGAGGAGGGAAAGGGGGAACAGAAGTGGAAGATGGAAGAGGGAGAAGTGAGGGAGAAGGAGGGGATGGGAGAGATGGGAGGGGGAGGGGTATTCTTGGGGTAAAAACCCTAAGCATCCGTGGTATATGATGAGGAGAGGAGGGGGTAAGGGAGGAGGGTGGTAGGGGAGGAGGGGGAGGGAGGCAAGGGAGGAAGGACGGTAGGTAGATGTTAAAGAGGGGGGGCGAGAGGGAGTAGGAGGGGGAGGGGGAAGAGTTGCTGGTAATATGGTAGGTGGAAGGAGGGGATGGGGAGGTGGTAGGGGGAGGGGGTAAGGGTGATTCCAGGAAGGGTTGATGTTATTCTATGATACTGGGGGGGTCTAAGGGTGTCCAGGGAGGGGTGGGGAGGGGAGGTCCATGATCATTCCGGGGTAGAGGGGGAGGAGGAAGGGGTACGGGGGGAGGGGTGTCAATGGGTCTACCAGGCGGGGAGCAGAGAGGAAGAGGGCGAGGGGGAGGGGGGGAGAGGGTAGATTTGTTATAATGATGCTTAGGATGCTGATGATGTCATGATGCTCGTAGGTGATGGTGATGACATGATGATGCTGTAGATTATGGTGATGTAGTTAATGTAGTGTGTGGTAATGAGATGGTGATGTCTGTAGGTTTTGGTGATGTATTATGTTGTTGTAGGTTATGGTGATGTAGTTGGTGTGGTGTGTGTGATGAGATGGTGATGTCTGCAGGTTATGGTGATGAATTAGGGTGTTTGTAGGTTATGGTGATGTAGTTGATGTAGTGTGTGGTGATGAAAAGATGATGTCTGTAGGTTATGGTAAGGAATTACGGTGTTGTAGGTTATGGTGATGTAGTTGATGTGGTGTGTGGTGATGAGACGATGTCTGTAGGTTATGGTAAGGAATTATGGTGTTGTAGGTTATGGAGATGTAGTTGATGTATTGTGTGTGATGAGATGATGTTGTTGGAAAGGTGTTATGTTGATGGCTTGTGGTGATGTTGATGTTGGAATGACGTTATGTGGAGGCTTTACCTTCAATGCGTTTTTAGTGATGAATGTTAAGCCATTTTGACTGCGTTGGTGTCAGTATCTATTTCAATGTCGTTTGGTTATATTGCATAGTAACTGATGAACCCAAATTGCAGTCGCGAAGGCATGTTGATATAAAAATCCGTAACGTTAAAGAAAAGAAGGAAAAAAGAAAAAGAAAGAAAGAAAGGAAAAAAAACAATGAGAAAAAGAAGAAGGAGGAGAAGGAGAAGAAGAATGCGTGATATATAAGAAGAAATTAGTTAAAGCTTTTATCCTCATCCACATTTTATCCTTATTAACACTACATTACCTCGTATAATTAAAGGGTATTTCGTACCATAGAAATAGATTTATATCTACTGCTTCTTCATAAGTGGGAGTAAGGTAGCAATATATGCAAGGTTATCAAGTATAAATAACTTTTAGTGTCATTAAATCAACAAAATTGCTGGTGATTATCAATATTTATAACTTTGAGGGGGGATAATGGATTTAATAACCTTGCCGTTATAGTTTAGCATTATTTATCGATGATTTTTATAAATAATTATTTTGCTTTACCTGTTTTTTTTTTTTGTTTTTTTTTTTTTTGGCTAGATGCAACTCTTTATTTCGTATATAAAGTCTTTTCGATTTTTAAGTATTTTGGTATTCTAAAAAGTGCTGAAAAATAGCGTTGAAAGTATACGTACTATCGCAGCAAATATATTAATGTTATATCGTAGACTAAGAAATAGGAAAAAATGTTAGTCTTTCCTTCTGATTTTGATTTCGTAATAATGCTAGTGATGGCATTAATTGTGAAAATAATAATAGTAAGGAAATAGTAATGAAATAGTAATGGAATGATGAATAGTAATGAAAATAATAACAATCATAGTAATAATAATGATAATGATATTAATGATACCGATGATAATGAGAGTAGTAATAATAATAACAATTATTATTATGATCATAATGATAATTGTAATGATAATAATTATAATAATGATGCTAATGATAATAATAATAATAATGATAATGATGATAATGATAATAGTAATAATGATAATGATAATAATAATGATGATGATAATGATGATAATAAAAATAATGATAATAATGATGATGGTGATGATAATAGTAATAATGATAATGATAATGATGATGATAATGATGATAAAAAATAATGATAATGATAATAATAACAGCATTAGTAATAAT
>NC_091568.1:9375661-9378161 GCF_042767895.1 Penaeus vannamei
CGGCTTGGCTTTAATTGACCGGATGGGAGGCGGGTTGGTAATCTTAGGGGTGTTTTTTTTTGTGTGTGTGTGTGCGTTTTATCGTTTTTTTTCTTTTTCTTTTTCTTCTTGTTCCACTCTCGTTCTGTTTTTTTTTTTTTGTATTTTATTATGGTTTTGTTTTTTTTTACTTGATTTTTTTTCTTTTTGTGCTTCATCTTATTCTTCTTTCTTTTTCTTTATTCTTATTCTTATTCTTTTTCTTCCACTACCTTCTTTTTCTTCTTTTCCTACCTTCATTTCCTTTTATTCTCTTCTGCTTCTCCTTTTTCTTATCTTTCTTCTTTGTCCGTCAATTCCTCCGTCTTTCTCCTTCTCCTTTATTATCCCCCTTTCCTCTTTTTTCCACTTTGTATTCCGTTTTACCAATATTATCATGAACTTAGCACCAGAACCATTATCATCATCATTACCATCAGCAATATCACCATAATTATCATCATCTTATTACTGCCGCTTCTGCCATTTTACCCTCGAATTACCATTACCATTCCCTTTATTATGTAACTATTACTGTCCTTGTAATTACCTCTGCCCCAAATACCATCATTTACCTTTCCAACTGTGCTATGTGTGTTTCTACGAATTTATGTATTTCTTGTGGTTTCCAATGCTAAATCACAGCCTGATATATAGAGGAATTGACCTTTTTGTTATAGATGACGGGGTTATTAGTGGTTGTCGAATAACCCAGGAGAGATGAGGAAGAGGAGAAGGGATGGAGGAGGGAAGGAAGAGGGAAAGAGGGAGAGAAAAGAGAAGAGGGGGATGAGAAAGAAAAGGGAAGAGGGAAAAGGGGAGAAAAGGGGAGGGGAAATTGAGGGAGAAGAGGAAAAGGAGGAGAGAAGGGGAGAGGGAATGGAAGAGAAAAAAGAAGATGGAATGAGGGGAGAAGGGTAGAGGGAATGGGGGAATGAGGAAGGGATAAAAGACCAGAGGGGAAAAGAAATGGATTGGGGAGGGAAGAGGAAATGCAAGGGCGGCAGAAGGAGAGAGAGATAAAAAGACGGAGAGAAAAGGAAATTATTAGTAGTAGTGGTAATAGTAGAAGAAGAAAAAGAAAAAGAAAAAGAAGAAGAACGATAGAAAATAAAACAGAAAGAGAGAAAACCAGCCGACAAAATATCGAATCATCGAAAAAGTATCAAGTGCGTAGAATAAAAAAGATAGAAAAAAGAAAAAGAGGAAGAATCGCGTGCAACATTGCAGCTGCAATCGTGCTCTGCGAAGTGAACTGACGATGCAGGCAAAAAAAAAAAAAAAAAAGAATTGTTGATAACATACGGGACCTATTCTGTCACCTCACGCAATTTTCTGTGGTTTTGTTTTGTTATTATTATATATTTTCTTCTTGTCTTAGGTCAGTCTTATCGTTTATTTGTTCTTATTCCTCTTATCCTTTCCTCTTATAACTTTCATTGTTTCTATACATTTTTTTTTTTTTTTTACCTTTTTCGGTTCCTTTTTCTATTTCTTGACATAATCATTCTTATTATCATCCTCATTGTCATTAGGAACATCAGTATCATTTTCATTCTCACCATCATTATTATCATTATCATCATTTTCATCACCATAACTATCATAATTTTCATTATCACCATTATCATCATTTTCATCACCATCATTATCATTATCATCATTTTCATCACCATCATCATTATTATCATTTTCATCATTTCATCACCATCATTATCATTATTATTATTATCATCATTTTCATCACTACCATTATCATTATCATCATTTTCATCACCATCATCATTATCATCATTTCATCACCATCATTATCGTTATTATCATTATCATCATTTTCATCACCATTATCATCATTATCTTCATTTTCATCATTTCATCACCCTCATTATCATTATTATCATTATCATCATTTTCATCATATGATACCACATGTCATGTCATATCATATCATCGCCCTCAGCATCATATGATATCATGTCAAATCACATCATATATCTTCATAACCATATCTCCGGTCATCTTTATTTAAAAAAGCACAAACATCAAACATCATAAACATCTTCACCCTCTATTTTTTCATTTTATTTCATTTTATTTCATTAAACAATATAATTCATGATCACAAATTCAGTGATAATCGCAATATCAACAATAATTATCTGGCGTCATATTACACCCGCAGGCTTTGATTCTTTTTCATAATGTTTCGCTCTTTCGGTGTGTTCTCACAAATTATCGCTCAGAGAGAATAACGAGGTGGGATTTAACTGCTTATTATACTTACCTCGTTGATATTTTTCTAGTCTTTTCTCTTGGTCTTTTTTTTCGCTGTTTTCCAGTTTTTTTTTTTTTTTCTTTCCTTTTTTTCGCTTCCTCTCAAGAATTCTCTCTCTCTCTCTCTTTCTTTCTCTCTCTCTCTCTCAGACACACACACACACACACACACACACACACACACACACACACACATACACACACACAC
>NC_091568.1:9395661-9400661 GCF_042767895.1 Penaeus vannamei
TGTATGTATTATGTATATATAGATATATATATATATATATATATATATATATATATATATATATATATATATATATATATGTATGTATGTATGTATTATTATCTATATATATATATACATATATATATATATATATATATATATATATATATATATATATATATATATATATATATATATATATATATATGTTTGTGTGTGTGTGTATATCTATCTATCTATCTATCTATATATATATCTATATATATATATATATATATATATATATATATATATATATATATATATATATATATATATATATATATATATATATATATATATATATATATATATATATATATATATATATATATATATATATATGTATATGCATACGTATATATATATATATACATATATATATATATATATATATATATATATATATATATATATATATATATATATATATATTACTTCTAAAAGTCAAGGGAAACGAGCTGTAATACCGATACTTCGAGTTGCCAAGTAGCCACAAATAATCCCAAATATGTAATTATCTGTCTGCCCGATTATCTGCTCTCACGTGACAGGGCGCGGAAATGCCTACATGGTGGCGTATCTACATACATTAACGCATACATAGATGAACGTACGAACATATACGCACATATACACATATTCATGCAAGGAGACTCATCTGCATACAAATATGTATAGATGTGTATGTATATATATATATATATATATATATATATATATATATATATATATATATATATATATATATATATATTTATATATATATATACATATATATATATATATATATATATATATATATATATGTATATATGTATATATATATATATATGTATATATATACATATATGTGTGTGTATGAATATATATATATATATATATATATATATATATATATATATATATATATATATATATATATATATATATATATATATATATATATATATGTATATATATATATATTTATATATATATTTATATATATATATATATATATATATATATATATATGTATATGGATATGCTTATATATGTACTCCATCACGGGAGTGCATACACACACGCGTACGCGCATACACACAGACACATACACACAAAAAGAGGAAGAAAGAAAGAAAGAAAAAACACCATCAGTCATTTCTGTCACTCCACTATAGAAAGATGAAAATAGCATTGGCACCCCCTCCCACCTCCCACTGACGCCCCCCCCCTCCCATTGGCACTTTTCTCCCTAGCTCGTTTATCATCCCCCCCTCCCCCGTCTTCCCTTTCTACTTTATTCCTCTCCCCTTTAATCTTCAGATTTTATAACCTTATCCTGGTGTTACTTTATTTGCTTCTCCCCCTTTCTTTCTTTTCGTTAATTCTCTTTTTCCTTCCTTTTCTTCCTTTCACTTGCTTCTTATCATTTTTTTCCCTTCCTTTCGCCAGCGTGTGTGTGTGTGTGTGTGTGTGTGTGTGTGTGTGTGTGTGTGTGTGTGTGTGTGTGTGTGTGTGTGTGTGTGTGTGTATGTATGTGTCCCTCCCCCTTCGATCCCCCCTCTACCCCCTCTCCCCCTCGACCTGTCACTTCCTGTCTGTCAAGTAAACAGAAAAAAGAGAGAGAGAGAGTGAGAAAGAAGCGAGAGAGGAAGAGAAAGATGTGAGAGAGGGAGAGAAATTAAGAGAAGGAAAGAAAGAAGCGAGAGAGGGAGAGAAGTTAAGAGAAGGAGAGAAGGAAGGGAGAGCGGGAGAGAAAGTGAATGAGGGAGAAAAAGAAAAACAATAACATCGCATCAACTGAGGTGTCTTTGCGTTTTTTTGAGGGGAAAGGGGGTGGGGTGGAAGGAGGGGGAAGGGGAAGAGAGATGAAAAGGAAGAAGGATGAAAAGAAAGGTGGATGAAAAATGAAAGGCTTTTAAGGGTAAAATAAAGGGAAATAGAGTGAGGGAGAACAGGTAGAGGGGAAGGAAAGCGAGGGGAGAGAAAAGTAGGAAAAGAAAAGTAGAAAAAATGTGGACGAAGGAGGGAATGAGGGGCGGAAGGAAGAGGAGGTATGGAATAAAAAGAGAAGGAAAGGGACGGAAGAGGTGTGAGGGGAAGGGGGGGAGAGTAAGGAGGGGAAGGAAGAGGAGGGCGGAGGAAGGAAAGAGAATAAGAGGGGAAGGAACAGGAGGGAGGAAGAGAAGAGAGGAGAAGAATAAGGGGAAGAAGAGGACCGATGATGGAGTCAGAGCGACAAGGAAGAGGAGAAAGCAGGAGAGATAGGAAAGGGGAAAAGGGGAAGAAAGATGGCGGAGGGGAGAGAGGGGAGACTTTTTTTTTTTTTTTTTTTTTTTTTAGGTTAGGAGGTGGGAGGAGACGACTTAGAAAGGAAAATATACTGAGAGACAAGAAAAAGGGAAGAGAAAAGGGCGTAGATGGAGGAACAAGACGAAAAAATTAAGGAGCAAGAAATTAAAGGTGAAGAAGAGAAGAGAAGATGGAAATTTAGAGGAGGAGAAGAGAAGAGAGGTATTAGGGGAAAAGAAAAATATAATTGGGAGGAAATGAAAGGAGATAAGGAGGAGGAGGAGAGAAGGGAGGAATTAAGAGGAAGACGAGGAGAGAAGATTATTAGCGCGAAAGAATCGAAGAGGAGAAGAGGAAGAGAAGGAGGAGAGAAGAGGATTAATGCGAGAGAATCCAAGAGTAGGAAAAAAGAGAGAGAAAGAGTAGAAAGGAAAAAGAAACAAGAAAAAAAAGAACGAAAGACAGCGAAAAGAAAGAAAGAAAGAAAAAAAACAGGAAGCGATAGCGTGAAGATAAAGAGAGGAACGGGAAAATGTAAGTGGATTGGGGGGAGGGGGAGGGGGGTGCAGGAGGCGGAAATTCATAGATAATGAAGAGGAATGAAAGACGATAAAGTGAAGTCATATGAATAAAAGAGAGAAAAAAATACGAAATTAGATTAAGAATCATGTGAACTGTCTTTCTTTGCCTTTTTAATGTCTATATCTGTCTCGACTTTTTTCTCTCTTTCTCTTTTTTTTATGTCTCATTCACATTTTTTTTTTCTCCGGGAGGCAGAAATTTATGTCATGAAGTTTCCTCGTTGCGTGAGAATGTGTACCTGTGTGTGTGTGTGTGTGTGTGTGTGTGTGTGTGTGTGTGGATGTGTGTGTGTGTGTGTGTGTGTGTGGATGTGTGTGCGTGTGTGTGTGGATGGGTGTGTGTGTGTGTGTGTGCGTGTGTGTGTAAATGTGTGTGTGTGTGTGTGTGTGTGTGTGTGTGTGTGTGTGTGTGGATGTGTGTGTGTGTGTGTGTGTGTGGATGTGTGTGCGTGTGTGTGTGGATGGGTGTGTGTGTGTGTGTGTGCGTGTGTGCGTTCATATGTAACCCTAGACGCACATACCTACCTACACACACATTCCTAAGAACAAAACCCTCTTAAACATCTCAAAAATCTTCCTCCGATGAAAGTCCCCCCCTCCCTCCCGTCCCCCTCCCCTGTTTCCCCATGTCCATCCTGTTCCCCCTCCCCCCCACTATTCCCCCCGTTCCCCTAGTCATCCCCACCCTTCCTATCCCCCACCCCTACCTGACCACACCCTATCACCCCTACCCCCCCCCCCCGACCTTCCGACCCACCCCTTCCACCCTCACCCTACCTACCGCCCCCTGCCACCCCCACTCTACCTCCTCTTCCCCCCTGCCACTCCCACTTTACCTCCCCCATCTCCCCCCGCCACACCCTCTGTACCACCCCCCTCCCCCTACCCACCCCTGCCTCTGTTCCGCCTGAGAGGAAAACATTTCGACGACCTCGACCTCACTCGACCTCGACGTCGCCTCTCCCCTCTCAGTCTCTTCCCCTCGTGGGCTGTCTGTCCCCTCACGTCGGTCGTGGCAAAGGGCGTGTCAGCATCATTTGACTGTCATAAAATGACACTATTATCATGACAATGAGGATTTTTTTTATTATTCGTGTCTTATTTTTTCGCCCATTTTTTTTATTATGTCAGTCAGCTTAAAGGTGTGTGTGTTTTTGATGTTCTTATTCCCTATAATGTGATTTTTTTTGAGGGGGGGAAGCATTTTTTTCTAGATTTTCTATTCGGTATTCAGGGACGCACACAAACACGCACGCACACACACACACACACACACACACACACACACACACACACACACACACACACACACACACACACACACACACGCAAACAAACAAACAAGCATAACTATACATCCCATAACCAATAAATACCCATGTCTGCTAGTGCCAATCACCACGAACCGAACCTTGTCATCGCACTGCTATCCGTGCCACACAGTTCACCCCTTAGATGTCACCACAATCATCTTCTCCTTTCTCTATGCCCACGTTTATCACCATATGTCTTATCCCCCTCTTATTACCCTTATCGCAAACATGGCCCAGTGGCTGCATGTCATCGTCATTATGTCTCCTTTATTATCACCTTCCCGCCTTAAGCCTGTCCTATGTCCATTTATCACTCTCTCCTCTACATTCCTCTCTATATGTCCGTCTGTCAACACAGTCGCCCTTTAACTGCGCCGGGAACACAATGCCATACCGTAGCGCTGTAAGTCTCGCTCGTAAAGCAAGCTAAAGTACCAAGGTTTTCTTCCAAGCTGGGAATAAGACTCGCCAGGTCGCCCGGGAACTCCTGCTGCCGCCTGCGTGTGTGTGTGTGTGTGCGTGTGTGTCTGTGGGTGTGTGGGTGTATGTGTGTGTGTGTGGGTGTATGTGTGTGTGTGTGTGTGTACGGGCGTGTGTGTGTGTGTGAAGGAATACGCCCCTTCGTTTGCAAAGCTGGTCCGCGCCACTGGTTATTAGCTGTTAAGTCTGTCTGTCGTTGGCTGCCTCTGCGTTTGTGTGTGTGTGTGTGGGGGGGGGGGCGTGTGTGCGTGTACGTGTGTGTGTGTGTCATGGGTGTGCGCGCGTGTGTGCGTGTGTGTGTGTGTGTGTGTGTGTGTGTGTGTGTGTG
>NC_091568.1:9430661-9435661 GCF_042767895.1 Penaeus vannamei
TCTTCACGTACCTGCTACACAACCTATTCTGGATTGTGTATGCTTCGGTGCAGGTATGTGCAGCATAAACGAGGGACGGAGGGGTAAGGAAGAAGGGAGAGGGGGGGGGGGACGGAGGAGAGGCGGGCTGGGACTAAGGTAAAGGGGGAGGGAGGGAAGCAGGCAGGGAGAATAGGAGGGAAGGAGGGAGCTGTGGTGAAAATTGAAAAGAGGAGAAGAGAAGAGAGATAGATAGATAGATAGATAGATAGAGAGAGAGAGAGAAGAGAGATAGATAGATAGATAGATAGATAAAGAGAGAGAGAGAGAGAGAGAGAGAGAGAGAGAGAGAGAGAGAGAGAGAGAGAGAGAGAGAGAGAGAGAGAGAGAGAGAGAGAGAGAGAGAGAGAGAGAGAGAGAGAGAGAGAGAGAGAGAGAGAGAGAGAGAGAGAGAGAGAGAGAGGTTGAGGAAAGGAAAAAGAGAAACAGAAACTGACAGATATACAGACAGAGGGACAATAGAAGAAAAAAGTAATTAAGGAAGACAGAAGAGTTAAAGGGAGATAAAGACCGAGAAACATCAAAGAAAAAAACAAACGAAATAAGGAACAAGGAAAAAGAAGAGGTAGAAGGCAAAGAGACACAAGAAGGAGAGGGGAAAGGAGCCAAGAGACCCAACTGTGTCTCCAGGACCCAGCTGATAAGGATAATCACATTTTCTTTCCACAGCCGCTGCATAAACATTCCATCCTTCTAAATGGAAATTATGCAGTTTCTCAGACATGGTTAAGTGGAAGACACATTGACTTTTATTCATGTGTTTATTTTTAACTTTCCCGTAATCGTTAATAACTTCGTTCTTCTCATTATTATTATCATCATCATGATTTATATGATTTCCATTGTTGTTATTATTATTGTTATAATTGATATTATCTTTATTATTATTATCATCATCATCATCAATATTACTATCATTATCATTATTATTGTTATTGTTATTGGAAGTAATATTACTATGATTATCATTATTATATTACAACTGTTACTACTACTATTATTATCATTATCATTAGTAATATATCATTACTATTATTATTATCATCATTATCAATCATTATTATGATCCTTCTTATTATCATGATCATTATATATTTTTTATTCATATTATCGTTATCACTGTCATTAGTATTGTTATTACTACCATTTACATAATTGAAAAATGCCCTTAAGAAATACGAATTCGGAGACATAATGGTTTACATTTCGTCCAATTACCTTAATTAAATCACATGTAATGAAAAAGTAATGTGAATAATCGTGTCCTGAATAGTTAAAGGTAGTAAAAAAATATCGAAGTTAAACGAATTACCTTACGTTGGTATTAGCTATATTAAATGGCCCGTCAAATTCACCAAAAAACATTAATCTCAATAGTGAAAAGATGTTAATGAGGATAATAATGATGGTAACAATATTGGCATTTATGACAAATGATAATGGTAATAACAGTTATGATGACGATAATGAAAATGATGACGATGAAGACGACAACGATGCTGAGGATAATGATGTTGATGATGATAATGATATCAATAATAATAATAATAATAATAATAATAATAATAATAATAATAATAATAATAATAATAATAATAATAATAATAATAATAATAATAATAATAATGATAATAATAATAATAGTTTGTGATGATAACGATGGTTGCAACGATGATGATGATGGTTTTGATGATTTTATTACTATTATCATTATCATTATAAATATTATTCTTAGTGTTACTATCATTAGGATAATAATAATGATAAGATAAAGATAATGGGTATTTTTTTTTCATTATGATTATTATTATCATCTTTATTATAACAACAATGAGCATTCCTCACACCAGACCACAAGGAACTTAAGGAACTTATTCAAGGACAAATTTCACCTCCCTGTAATTAAACGGCCTAAAGTAAACACCAATTAATTTCACTCGGATTTAATTGCTTTAATCACACACCAATCAGATTAGCTTATCCAAACACCAATTAATGCAAAGGAAAATGAGATTCACCTTAACCAAACCGCAGTTAAACGTAACACAACTTTAATTACCGTCTTCTGTACTTTGAAAACCTTCATATTTACTTTGTACACCCCCCCCCCCAAAAAAAAAAAAAAAAAAAAATTAATAAATTAGTATATTAATCAATGTTTTTCTCTCTCTTTTCTCTCCACACACGCTTTTCTTTACATGATTTAGATTATTATCAGCTGTATTTTCATAATCTCCATCTTTGTTTATCAGATTTTTTAAATTAATTTATCTACAGCTCTCCACATGACTTAAATTACCATCTTCTCTACTTTCATAATTCCCATTACCGCTTTATTTATCAGTTTTTCTTTACATTAAATTATCTATCTACGTTCTTCCACAGAACTTAAATTACCATCTTCTTTACTTTCCCGATCTTCAATTACACTTTATTTTCATTTCTACTTTATCAGATTTTTATACTTTATTTATCTGCGTGTCTGCACGTCTTAAATTACCATCTTCTTTACTTCCCAATTTTCAGTTCTATTTTATCAGATTTTAAAAATTTATTTATCTACTTTCCACAGGATTTTAAATTGCCATTTTCTTTACTTTCGCAATCTCCAATTTTATTTCATTTATCAGATTTTTAAAATTTATTTATCAACCTCTACCATCTTTACTTCCCAATTTTCAGTTCTACTTTATCAGGTTTTATACAATTGCCATCTTCTTTACTCTCGCAATCTTCATTTTTATTTCATTTATCTAATATCTTTCTTTCCATCTCTTCACAGACAATGGTCAACGAGAGCATCGGTTGTACCTTCTTTGTTGCTCTAAGTTACTTCAACTTGACCAACTTCATGTGGATGTTTGTGGAAGGTAAGTTGAGGTGGATTTGTCTCGTCGGTTTTGGGCGGAAGTGGATGTAAGTGGATGCGAGGGGGTAGGGGTGGGTGGGGATGGGATTGGGTGGTTAGATTTAGGTATTTATTGTTTGTTTTTTTATTTTCATTGTTATGGTCATTGGGTGATTAGCTTTATCTATTGTTTTTTATACATTGTTATTGTTTTTTATACATCGTTATTGTTATGGTCATTGGATGATTAGTTTTATCTATTGTTTTTTTATACATTGTTATTGTTATGGTCATTGGGTGATTGGCTTTAAGTATCTATTGTTTTTTTTATATATTGTTATTGTTATGGTCATTGGGTGATTGGCTTTATCTATTGTTTTTTATATATTGTTATTGTTATGGTCATTGGGTGATTGGCTTTAAGTATCTATTGTTTTTTATACATTGTTATTGTTATGGTCATTGGGTGATTAGCTTTAAGTATCTATTGTTTTTTATATATTGTTATTGTTATGGTCATTGGGTGATTGGCTTTAAGTATCTATTGTTTTTTTTTATTCATTGTTATTGTTATGGTCATTGGGTGATTGGCTTTATCTATTGTTTTTTATACATTGTTATTGTTATGGTCATTGGGTGATTGGCTTTAAGTATCTATTGTTTTTTATATATTGTTATTGTTATGGTCATTGGGGGATTAGCTTTAAGTATCTATTGTTTTTTTATATATTGTTATTGTTATGGTCATTGGGTGACTAGCTTTAAGTATCTATTGTTTTTTTATATTCATTGTTATTGTTATGGTAATTGTTTGATTAGCTTTAAGTATCTATTGTTTTTTTTTATATATTGTTATTGTTATGGTCATTGGGTGATTGGCTTTAAGTATCTATTGTTTTTTTTTATATATTGTTATTGTTATGGTCATTGGGTGATTGGCTTTAAGTATCTATTGTTTTTTTAATACATTGTTATTGTTATGGTCATTGGGTGATTAGCTTTAAGTATCTATTGTGTTTTTTTATACATTGTTATTGTTATGGTCATTGTTTGATTAGCTTTAAGTATCTATTGTTATTTTAATACATTGTTATTGTTATGGTCATTGGGTGATTAGCTTTAAGTATCTATTGTTTTTTATATATTGTTATTGTTTTGGTCATTGGGTGATTAGCTTTAAGTATCTATTGTTTTTTTATACATTGTTATTGTTATGGTCATTGGGTGATTGGCTTTAAGTATTTATTGTTTTTTTTATACATTGTTATTGTTATGGTCATTGGGTGATTGGCTTTAAGTATCTATTGTTTTTTTTTATACATCGTTATTGTTATGGTCATTGGGTGATTGGCTTTAAGTATCTATTGTTTTTTTATACATTGTTATTGTTATGGTCATTGGGTGATTGGCTTTAAGTATCTATCGTTTTTTATACATTGTTATTGTTATGGTCATTGGGTGATTGGCTTTAAGTATCTATTGTTTTTTTATACATTGTTATTGTTATGGTCATTGGGTGATTGGCTTTAAGTATCTATTGTTTTTTATACATTGTTATTGTTATGGTCATTGGGTCATTAGCTTTAAGTATCTATCGTTTTTTATACATTGTTATTGTTATGGTCATTGGGTGATTGGCTTTAAGTATTTATTGTTTTTTTTATACATTGTTATTGTTATGGTCATTGGGTCATTAGCTTTAAGTATCTATTGTTTTTTTATATATTGTTATTGTTATGGTCATTGGGTGATTGGCTTTAAGTATCTATTGTTTTTTATACATTGTTATTGTTATGGTCATTGGGTGATTGGCTTTAAGTATCTATTGTTTTTTTTATACATTGTTATTGTTATGGTCATTGGGTGATTAGCTTTAAGTATCTATTGTTTTTTATACATTGTTATTGTTATGGTCATTGGGTCATTAGCTTTAAGTATCTATTGTTGTTTTTATATTGTTATTGTTATGGTCACTGTTTGATTAGCTTTAAGTATCTATTGTTTTTTTATATATTGTTATTGTTTTGGTCATTGGTACCGTTTCCAGGATTATTGTTGTTATATTTATTATGTAATTATTATTATTACTATCAAAGGGATGATAATGAGTGTG
>NC_091568.1:9440661-9445661 GCF_042767895.1 Penaeus vannamei
AATAATAATAACAGAAACAACAATGATGATAATAATCTTCAAATTCCTAAAATAATACCAGAACGACCATAAAACGCAAGGAAGGAATCGAATCTGTCACTGATAAGGCCTATATATGTAGGTTTATTGCTCGATTTAACTTTGGATACGAGTTCATAAACAAGAAATACACTTAACTTCTAAACAATGAAATCATCAAACAAGTCACCGATTAGCCAAACAAGCGAGTTTTGAAGCAATCTACTTAAATGATTTAAGTAAGTCTAGCCAACGTAGCAAGCAAGTCGAGACTACGTGAGGTTTGAGTTCCATCTTGGCAATATTGCACATGTCACCTGACTGCAACATATCGTCCCGGGTCTGCATTGTCAGTGAAGTTATATGGTCCTGCTGTGTTCCTAGACAGGGTTAACTATGCTGTTCCGTGAGTTCGGGTTTATTGATTCTAGTATAGACGACTTTGAGAATTGTTGTGGTGGTGTGTGTGTGATAGATGTTAAGGGCGTATGTTCATTAAGTAACTTGGGCGTTTGGAGGTAATCATAAAGCATGGTAGAATAGCAAAATAGGAAGATAAAATGCATAGAAATAATACTTATTAGATCACGAAGATGCCTCCTCGCACACACACATACACACATACACACACACACGCACACGCACACACACACGCACACGCACACGCACACACACACACACACACACACACACACACACACACACACACACACACACACACACACACACACACACACACACACACACACTCAAACAAACAAACAAACAAACAAACAAACAATCACAACTACACACATACAATTACACAGCATCTAACACGAACCCGCAGGTACAGAAACACGTGTACGCAAACACAGGTGCAAAAAGCTCTCAAATAACAGCACACCCAACTATAAAAAAAAGAAAGAGGAAAAAAAAAACGCAATTTACGTAAACACGCTCATGTAAACACAGATATGTAAACACACGCTTATAATTGGACCGAACGAGCTGGGGATAAAAACCGTTATTAACCGAGAGAAAATACAGAGAGGAAGAAAGAAAAGAAATAGAAAGAAAGAATAAATAAGGAGGATACCAACGGAGAATGGGATTAATCATTGTAATAACAATAATGAGGATAATGGTGATAATGATGATGGTGATGAGGATAGTGTTGATGGTGAGAAGGAAGGTGGTGATGATAATGATGGTGAGGAAGAGGATGATGAATATGATGATAATAATGGTCAGTTCGAAGATGGTGATGTAGTTGATGAGGAAGATGATGGTGATGATGATGATGGATATGATGATGATAATGGGATGACGACGATAAAGGTAATAATAAGGATAATGACAATGATTATAACGAAACTGATAACAACAACAACAACAACAATAACAGCAACAACAACGATAACCACAACAACGGAAGTACCTTGAAAATCCCCCCCCCCAAAAAAAAAAACGAGAATGACCCCAAAATGCACAACAACAACAACGGAAGTACCTTGAAAATCCTAAAAAAAGAAAGAAAAAAAAAAAAAAAAACGAGAATGACCCCAAAATGCGAGACTTTTCCCGTTCCCCGAAAGCAATTAATCACCCGCACTACATGATAAATGATCGAGCCAACACTTTCCCAGTTATTACCGCGGTGGGTTTTCAAATTCACACAAACCTGCTTCATTTGATATCAAGAGCTGCGGTTTTTATATGTTTGTCTGTTTGTCTATTTGATTCTTGGTTCATTTATTGTGGTATTGATATTATTTTATTGTTGTTGTCGTTGGTTTTGGTTGTTATAAGTGTTATGATTATGGCAATAAATATAATGAAAATAATGATTATCATAATATTAATGATAAAAGTAATAGTATTGATATCAATAATTATATTAATAATAAAGTTACTAATAACAAAATGATAATGATAGCGATCATAATGATAATGATAGTAATAGCGATAATCATAATGAAGATAAGGATGATAGGGATAATGATAATGATAGTATTGATACTAACAATAATAACACTAATATTAATGATAATTGTAATTATGATAATGGCAATAAAAGTAATATTAGTATCAAAGTAGCAGTGATAATGATAGTGATAACCATTATCATCGTTAGCATCGTTACTATTTTTATTAATGTTAGTCTTGTATCATTTATGCATATTTCCTTTTATTATATTTTTTATCTGTGTGTGTTGCTCTTTCTTATCGTTTTGTTTTTTTACGTCATTACTATTCCATTTCTATTATCATTATTGTTATCATTATTATTATTATTATTATTATCATTATTATCATCATTATCATTATTGTTATTATTATTATTATTATTACTATTATTATTATCATGCATTTTTCTTTCTTATAATTTGGGAATTATTATCAATATTCTTGCAATGTATTATGATTTTTATTATTATGCACAATACTTTATAACTCTAACGTTAGTATCATAATGAACTCTTCGTAACCTACATTTTTTAAATCTGGGTGAATACAGCTCAATTTTTTTTTCCAATATTCATTTACTACCACTGATATTTATGTGTTTTTCTTTCTCTCTTTCTTTCATTTTACGGGGGGGGGGGGAGGGGATATTGATTTAATATTTGGCGTGTAATTTTGTTTATTACTTTATCTCTCGTTCTCATCCAAAGTCAGTTTCATTGTTTTGTTTCGATAGGAGAAAGTAACGGTAATATTCTACTCGTAAAATAGTTTATCGAAATCTGGTTGAAAACACCTCGGCTGCTTACGCTGTCCTGTGTTTTGTTTACGAGTTGTAAATGAGGGTAATTTGTGGTCGTTTTGGAGTCGTCAAACTCTGACTAATATCTGGTTATCCTCCAACTTTATAATTGGGAGCGAGTTAAAGTTTTTCTTTTTTTTTCCATTCGATTAAATTCGTGCCGGAAATGTTTATTTATATATTTGTTATTTTCATCTTTGTGTGAACTTTTTTTCTTTGATCATTCGTTATCATTATATATTTCTTTTTTTTTATTTCTCGAATATTATCAGTATCTTACCCCGATATCTAGTCTAATAGGCACTTGTCTTTAAACTGGCTTTCATGTGTGTGTGTGTGAAAGAGAGAAAGAGTGAGAGAGAGAGAGAGAGAGAGAGAGAGAGAGAGAGAGAGAGAGAGAGAGAGAGAGAGAGACGGAAAGAGAGAGAGAGAGAGAGAGAGAGAGAGAGAGAGAGAGAGAGAGAGAGAGTTGGAGAGAGAGAGAGAGATGGAAAGAGAGAGAGAGAGAGAGAGAGAGAGAGAGAGAGAGAGAGAGAGAGAGAGAGAGAGAGAGAGAGAGAGACGATTCACAGATGTGGAAATCCCGCAATATATAATGATGTATTCTGGCTAGCTAGGGAAATGATTTCGAGATTCCTTATTTCTTAATTACATTATCTAATCATATGGTCTCCATTCCCCTCCATTCCCCTCCAAACCCTTCCGTACCCCTCCTTTCCCCTCATTCCCTCCCTACAACCGTTTCCATCCTCCCCCACTCACGCCTTCACTCCCCTCTCCCATTCCCCTTCCTCCCCTCCCCATCCCATCTCCCCTCCCTCCTCCCCAACCTTTCCCCTCCCTCCTCCCTCTTCTTCCACGTCCCCCAACCCCTCCCCATCCTCCCTCCTGCCTCATTCCCACCTCCCCTCCCTCCCTCCCACTTCCCCCAACCCCTCCCCATCCCTCCTCCATCCCCACCTCCCACTTCCCCCTCCCCATCCCATCCTCCCTCCCTCCTCCCTCTCCTCCCCCCACCACCACTTCCTCCCCCACCCCCCTCCTTCCATCCCCCCCACCCCAGGTCCTCATCACGAAGCTCCGTTCCGCCAACACGGTCGAGACGCAGCGGTACCGGAAGGCGACGAAGGCTCTGCTGGTGTTGATCCCGCTCCTGGGCCTCACCTACATGCTGCTCATCGCCCTCCCGCAGGAACTCGAACACGTCAGAGCCATTTTGCTGTCCACGCAGGTGAGGGGGAGGAGGGAGGGGAGGTAGGGGAGGAGGGAGGGGGAGGTAGAGGGAGGGAGGGGAGGTAGGAGGAAGGGAGGGATGGGAATAAGGGGGGGAGGGGGGGGAAGGGAGGGGAGGTAGGGGAGGAGGAAGGGGAGGGTAGGGGGAAGGGGAGGGAGGTAAGGGGGAGGTAGGGGGATGGAGGGGAAGGGAAGAGAGGTAGGAGGTGGTAGGGGAAGGGAGGAGGAGGGGAGGTAGGAGGAGGGAGGGGAGGGGGGAATGGAGAAATTGGGGATTAGGGGGTAGGGTGGGGGAGGAGAGAAGGGGATGATCAGGGGTTGGGGAAGGAGAAAGTCGAGATGGGAGGAGGGATAGGAAGAAAGGGGGATAAGAAGCTAGTGGAGGAGAGAGGGGGGAGGGAAGACAAGGAGTTAGGAAGGAGAAAAGGGGAGGGGAGAAGGGGATGGGAGTAGGGGTCGGAAAAAGGAGGAGGAGGAAGAAGGAGAAAATGGATTCGATACGTTCACGCAGGTGAGGGTGAGGGCGGGAGAGTAGGAGGGATAGGAGGAGAGGGAAGGGGAAGGAGTAGTGGAAAGGGAGAGGGGGTGAGGAGGGAAAGGAAGAGAAGGAGGATAATGGATTCGCCACATCCACGCAGGTGAGGGGAAGGAAGGAGGAGGGAAATAGGAAGTGGTAGAGGAGGAGGGAAAGGGAGGGAGGGGAGGAGGATGGAGGAAGGGGTAAAGGAAAAGGGAGGAGGGACAGGAAGAAGAGCACATAGGAAGGGGAAAAGGATAGCGAAGGGAAGGAAGTGGATGAGGAAAAGGGATACGACATGTCCATGTGGGAAAGAGGAAGAGAGAGAATGGGAAATAAACAGAGACACAGAAAAGACGGGAATGGAAAGAAGGAGCTGGAACACGCAGACGATGCAAAGGAGATATTCAACGAGAAGAAAAAACTCCAATAACAGATCATTATATCCCTTATCAGACTGCCGGTGATAAATCCTTTGAAAGA
>NC_091568.1:9455661-9458161 GCF_042767895.1 Penaeus vannamei
AATTATTTATATGATGGCCATGAATGTTATTATTACCATCGTTATCATCCAGAGACAACTCATACTTCTCATACTACAACTACTCATGCTAAGAAAAAATCTCATTATCATTATCCACTATTATCTTTTTTAATTATGATTTTTCTTATTAATATTATCATATTATCATTATCATTATCATGTCAATGTCATGTTATTATTATTGTTGTGTTTATTCTTATAGTTGTTGTCGTAATGGTTATAATTATAATTATATTCATCATTGTTTTTATCATTTCATAATCATTATCATCTTCATTATACTTATTGTCATCATTTTTTAAATCTGATTCCCCTTATCATTATTATATTACTATTATTATGAATAGCAGTATAATTATTCATACTTTTATCAATTTTAATGATAATAATAATAATAATAATAATAATAATAATAATAATAGAAATGATAATGATTTTTTATAACAATAATGGTTGTCGTATTAATACTGATAATCATTAAAATAAATACAACACTAACAGTTAAGGTTAAAAATAATGGTAATGAAGAAAATAGTAGCGATGAAGATACTAATAACAACAACTATATTCATGATGATAGATATGATGATATCAGTAATAATAATGGTTGTAATGATAGTGATAATAATAATAATGATAATAGTAAAACAACAAGGACAATGATAAAATAAATAATAATAACAACAGCAACAGCAAGAACACGAACAACAATGACAATAATGATAACATGGATAATGATAATGGTGGTAATAATAGTAATATTAATTACAACGGTAATAGTAGTAATAATGATAAAAGTATTGATAATAGTATAATTGAAAATAATGATGATTAGGATAATAATAATGATAAGGATAATATCAATAGTAATAATGATAATAATGGTAATGAAAACATTGATAATACTACTACTAATAACGATGATGATAATAGAATCTATAATGATAGTAACAGTAATTATGAAAATAAATATCGTATCAATTGTAATAGTTATTTTCGTAATAATAAAATGATAAAACCAATGATAATAATGATGAAAATGATGATAAAAATCATGATAAAAGTAATGATGTTAATAGCAAAACATCAACACCTCTAATAATAATAATAAAATAATGATCATGATAATAATAACAATAATAGTAAGTAATAGTAATAAGAATAAGAATAATTATAGTGATGTCCTATCAAGTAACAATAATTATCATGATACTAATGACGATGATGATAATGAAATTATGATCTTCATCATATTTATTATTGTTATGATCACTATAACTACTACTACGTTTTCCATTATTATGAATGTAGTTGGCATTACTAATACTTCTTTTATAATAATAATGATTACCATTACAATTTTATCATCATTATTCTCATTGTTATAATTATTATCATTCTTAATATTCTTATTATTTTAGTATTATCATTATCATTTTTGTTATCAATATTACTAAAGTTGTTGTTGATTTTATAATTGTTATATGTAAAACACTTTTAATGTAATGTAATGTTATCATCGTTATTCTCATAATCGTAATCATTATTTTTATTGCTATAATCTTTATCATTTTTATCCTAATTTCATTAATGTTGTTACTTTTATGTTTCCATTTTATAATCATCATTATTGTTATTATTATTATTTTTTTTTCGTATTAACAATTTTCTTTTAGCTATTATTTATATCATTATCATTAATATCATTATAATGCTGATGATCATTATTATTATCATTATAATAATAATAATGATAATAAAGATGATAATGAATAATGATGATAAGGATATCGGTTATAATAGTAACAATGTTATATCAACACGTTATTATTATCATTGTTATTATTACAATGATAATTATAATAATAATGATGATAATGATGATGATAATGATGATGATGATGATGATGATTATCATTATCATTATTATTATCATTATTGCTATTACTATTTTTATCATTACTGATAATATTATGTATATTATCACTGATTTTATTGTCGCTATCATTGTTTTTTGTTGGTTATTTTTCTTATTATCATTCTTGTTATAATCATTCGTATTCCTGTTGTAATAATTGTAATTATTAGTATGATAATAACAATATTGATATAATAATAATAATAATAATAATAATTCTTATTTTTGTCATTATCATTATTGTTGTTATTGTTCTTATTGTTATCATCATCATTAGGCTTATCATTGTTTTTGTTTTTGTTATAATAGTCATTATTACTACTGTAATCATTATTATATTTTCTATTACTGTTATTATTACAATTATTATTACTATTATTATTATTATTCAATTATTATAATTATTTTCACCATCATTATTATAATTATCATTATCATTATTATTACCATTATTATCATTATTGATGTTAATACTTTCATTACTATTAGTTAATATTATCATTGTTATTATGGTCATTATTATAATTATATTGATTGTTATTATTATCATCATATTTCTAT
>NC_091568.1:9465661-9468161 GCF_042767895.1 Penaeus vannamei
GGTTGAGGGATTGCTCTCGGGAACTGTCTTCATTGCTATTAGACACGGTCCCGTAGTCTGTGTCTGCGCGAATAACAATAGCGTTATGTGTATTCAGCTGAGATTGCAACATCGGCGCAACTTGAGGGGGTTGGGGTGGTGGTGGGGGGTGGGGAGTTGCGTCATATTTGGTTATTCGGGTAATATTGCGTTGTTCTAATTATTTCTGTGATAAAGACTGGTTATCAATAATGGTGCTATTGATTTTTGCATCATTATCTTGCGAGACTGAAACTATAGGTTCTTAGTTGTAAGTAAGCTATAGTGTAGATGATAATGATACTGATGATGAGGATAACCGTAATAATGCCTAAAAAATGATAGCTATAATAACGACAATAATAATTATAACAACAATGATAAGAATTATAAAGATAATGATGGTAATAATAAAATTCATGATAATGTGATGGCGAGTTCGTCAATCGTCATATATAGTATTTTTGTTGTAATTGTTATCAATTTTATTTCCGTTATTACCATTACCAATCTCATCATCTTCGGTGCTATAATTACGGTGATGATATTAAATTTTATTTGAAATTATTCTTTTTTTTTAACTTTTTCTCATAATAATGATCTTGATAATATTAATAACAATGATAGCAGTGATAATAACAAGTCATAATAATGAAAGTGAAAATGATGACAATGAAAACATAATAATGAATATTATTATTATTACAACTAGTACTTATATATTATTAACGTTGTTATTGTAATTAATATGACTGTGATCATTATTTTTGTAAACATTATCATAAAGCATTATTATAATCATTGGGATCATTATTATCGTTATTATTACTATTCATGTTATTTTTATTGTAATTATTGTTTTTTATCATTATCATCACTATTATTGCTATTATCATTTTCATAATTATTACTATTGTTACTCTTATTATCATCACTATCTTCATCACCACCATCGTCATTCTCATATTTTTTGTTAATATCATTCTCTCATCATCACCATCGATATGATTTATCGTTAACTGTAGGATAATTATTATCAGAGCTTGTATGTTCCTATTGATCATTATGGTCATTACTATTGCTGTCAATATTAAACTTATGTCATCACTATTATTAGCATAACTGAATATCTTTATATTTTTATATCTCTTATCTTTATCTGCCAAAATGAAAAGTCGTATTGATATTACCTCCTTGTATGATCTTAATGAAGCAGAGTCCTAACCAGTCTGTTGTCGGTGTAGCTGTTGTTGTTGTTCCTGTCTATTATAGAGTTGTGGCTAAGCCGTCTATCTCGGATGACGGGGGTGTAAGTCCCTGGATGGTGTCTGTTGGCCAAACAGTATTTCTACCGCCGTATTTAGTCCGTTGAGGCCGAGCTGATTTCAGAGTAGCCAAACTGTATGCACAGCCGTGTTTAGTCCGTTAAGGCTTTTCATCAGCGAAAGACACGACTTGAGAGGACGTTTGTCTAACCATAGGGTTTATATATTTATCCTTTTGTAATGTCATAATTTATTTTCGTAAGGATACTTATTTACAATGACTGAGTACTTAGTTATTTCGATAACACTGCCAATGCAAATAAACAAATATTTAGCATTTAAGTATAAAAATAGTATACAATATGAAGTTAACATACGAATATCATTTATGGTAAAAAAGAGAAATGAAAAAGCACGTTCCTAACTAAGCATGTTTAACAAGAGACTATGGTATTACTGCAAGTCCTAATTGCTGCAAAGCTTGATTGACTGCGTTGTTTTCCTTCACAGCGCTTTTGCCAACTAACGAGGTATCATTTCCGACGACCGATCACCAACTAATAACTAATATTTATAAATCAATTATACTGAAATAGCTAGGCGCTTCATGTATTATATGCGTATATGTGTCAGAAACATTATGTGTATAAAAATATATAAATAAATATATATATATATATATATATATATATATATATATATATATATATATATATATGTATTAATATGTATATATATATGAATATATATATTTATATATATATTATGTATAGACAGATAAATGTGTATATATATATGAATATATATATATATATATATATATATATATATATATATATATATATATAAATATGAGTAAAAGTTTATATATATATATATATATATATATATATATATATATATATATATGTGTGTGTGTGTGTGTGTGTGTGTGTTTGTATGTGTGTGTGTGTGTGTATTTAAACATATATATATATATATATATATATATATATATATATATATATATATATATATATATATATATATATATATATATATATATATATATATATATATATATATATATATATATATATGTATATATATATATATATGTATATATATATATATATATATATATATATATATATATATATATATATATATATATATACATATTATGAATATGTATATATATATATATATATATATATATTATGAATATGTATATATAT
>NC_091568.1:9473161-9475661 GCF_042767895.1 Penaeus vannamei
ATCTGACACTATATTTTATTTTGTTTTCGCTTGTTCTTCCATCTTTGCGGAGACGGGAAAAGGGTAATAGGCAAATATATATATATATATGTATGTATGTAAAAAAAAACGTATAAAAGTAATATAAAAATACCCAAAAAATAACAGTCCTATAAAGAAAATATAGAAATCTATATATTTTATAAAGGTCCTGTAAATGTATTATAATTTTTGATACGACTCTTGGGAGTAAAGAAATCGGGAAATCTGAAAAAATATTAGATAAAAAAAGACAAAATAAAAAGGTATATATGTATAGAAAAAAATCCTTTGTGTTTGACGAATTACTGTTATATTACAAGTAGGAGAAAAGTGGAGATAGGAGGCTGGGACCATTGCTAAGCTGCACGTTATCTATAAGGTGAAAACCAGTGATTTGTATGTAAAGGAATAGCACATGGTTTTCACAGAATACTATGGAGCTCAAAAATATAAGCTTAGGGTTTGTTTGTTTTTTATTTTATTCTGTTTTCTTTCCTCGTATTATGATTATTAGCCTTTTTTGTTTCCTTTTTTTGGCTTCATGTCGCCAACTATGTATATATGATATATATATAATTATATATATAAACTAAAGATAGATACACACGTACATATATGACTCCATATTTTACGAAATCGGGTTTGCTTTGGTATATGCGAGGTTAGTAGGTACTTAGTGAGAGATTCTCTATTAAAGAGGGGAATGGGAAAGGGGTTTCGTAACACCCACACAGATACACACACACACACGCACACACACACACATTATAGAGAGAAATACACATGTACATCTAATACACACGCACAAATTTTACATGTCTGCATATATTTTCTTCTAGAAAAATTATATATAAAATCTCTAAAAAATACATATGTAAATAGCCATAAATATACAGATTTATCTTCTAAGACAATTGGTGCTGACACATCAACATGTATGTACTCTTCCTTTTTTCATTTCTGTGTAGGGGTACGACTAGTAAATTTAGATGTTTTATAAAGCAAATGTTGTTGAATATTATTGTGAGTCTAACGATGTTATATGTTGATGTGAATGATTGTTCTTGTGTAAATAACTAGAAAATAAATAAACCATAAGGATAAGATTATAAAATAAAATAAAAAATAGGTAAAGATTAAAAAAAAATAAAGTATATAGAAAATAAGAGAATATAAAACAATAATAATATATAAAAAATAAATAAAATAAGCACCGAGAGGATCCGACAGAATATTTTCATACGCGAATACTACATGTATAGGCTAAGTCAGATCGAAAATAACGAAAACCCGGATTGAGTGCATGTGGGGTAGTGCGCTCAAAGCCCGGTTTTCGAGTGGCCGCTAAGGACCGCTAAGGACCGCTAAGGACCAGGCGTCGGGACTTCCCTTCCGTTCTCATAGAGATTAGTGTAGACATTCGAGGAGGTGTGTATAGGTATATGTGTACATATGCGTTTATGTAAGTATACATTTATATATATATATATATATATATATATATATATATATATATATATATATATATATATATATATATATATATATATACATACATACATATATATGTATATATATATATATATATATATATACATATATATATATATATATATATATATATAAATATATATATACATATATATATATATATATATATATAAATATATATATATATATATATATATATATATATATATATATATATATATATATATATATTCCAATATATTCATATATATATTCATATATATATATATATATATATATATATATATATATATATATATATATATATATATATATATATGTATGTATGTATGTACGTATGTATGTACATTGTATGCACATATACATGTAGACACACAGTGAAATGTAAAATGTTCAATCCGTGCGAGCGCGTGCTGCCCAATTTATATGGGCGTTCACCGCTCTCAGTTTGTTTACTTAGGCGTTCTCTGCGTATGACTATAGACCGTAGGGACATTCTCTATGTATTAAATGAAATGAAAAGCAAAACGCAGGTCGCCTACATCTGCGAGAGGGAACCTTCATTTATAGAATGAAAACTACAACTGCGATATAATTCAGTGTATTGGGTTGTAGCGCCCGTTCTGTGTGAGTGTTCACGCTGCTTATACTCAGAAAACCCAAAGGGAACATTTGTCAGTCTGTTGCGTCAGTGTAATATTGAGTGTATACATGTCGTCAATGATGTGGTCTACATGTGTGCACATAATCAGTATTTTTTTCCTCCATCGATGTGCACATGTTGCAAAATGTGTGGACATATTACTTGATACAGTGTGCATAAAGAAAATCTAAGAACAAAAACAATTTGAAAACAAAAGCCAGGGTATATTAATTCATTTTAGTTCTTGTTTTGTTTTTGTCTCTCGCTTTCATTTGTTTTACTTTTATCTACATTTCTTTGTGTGCTATGTCAGTTCCGGTGAAATGAGATCCTTCGTTGTGTTGG
>NC_091568.1:9485661-9488161 GCF_042767895.1 Penaeus vannamei
ATTCTCATCCCTTTTCTTCCTCATTTTACTTCCTTACTCTCCCTCTTCCTCACCCTCACAAATGGCACTTACATGTCACTCATAAATTCTCATCCTTTTTCTTCCTCATTTTACTTCCTTCCTCTTCCTTTTCCTCACCCTCACAAATGGCACTCACATGTCACTCATAAATTCTCATCCTTTTCCTTCCTTACTCTTCCCCTTCCTCACCCTCACAAATGGCACTCACATGTCACTCATAAATTCTCATCCTTTTCCTTCCTCATTTTACTTCCTTACTCTTCCTCTTCCTCACAAATGGCACTCACATGTCACTCATGAATTCTCATCCTTTTTCTTCCTCATTTTACTTCCTTCCTCTTCCTCTTCCTCACCCTCACAAATGGCACTTACATGTCACTCATAAATTCTCATCCCTTTTCTTCCTCATTTTACTTCCTTCCTCTTCCTCTTCCTCACCCTCACAAATGGCACCCACATGTCACTCATAAATTCTCATCCCTTTTCTTCCTCATTTTACTTCCTTACTCTTCCTCGCCCTCACAAATGGCACTCACATGTCACTCATAAATTCTCATCCTTTTCCTTCCTCATTTTACTTCCTTACTCTTCCTCACCCTCACAAATGGCACCCACATGTCACTCATAAATTCTCATCCCTTTTCTTCCTCATTTTACTTCCTTACTCTTCCCCTTCCTCACCCTCACAAATGGCACTCACATGTCACTCATAAATTCTCATCCCTTTCCTTCCTCATTTTACTTCCTTACTCTTCCTCACCCTCACAAATGGCACTCACATGTCACTCATAAATTCTCATCCCTTTTCTTCCTCATTTTACTTCCTTACTCTTCCTCTTCCTCACCCTCACAAATGGCACTCACATGTCACTCATAAATTCTCATCCTTTCCTTCCTCATTTTACTTCCTTACTCTTCCTCACCCTCACAAATGGCACCCACATGTCACTCATAAATTCTCATCCCTTTTCCTTCCTCATTTTACTTCCTTACTCTTCCTCTTCCTCACAAATGGCACTCACATGTCACTCATAAATTCTCATCCCTTTTCTTCCTCATTTTACTTCCTTACTCTTCCTCTTCCTCACAAATGGCACTCACATGTCACTCATAAATTCTCATCCTTTTTCTTCCTCATTTTACTTCCTTACTCTTCCTCTTCCTCACAAATGGCACTCACATGTCACTCATAAATTCTCATCCCTTTTCTTCCTCATTTTACTTCCTTACTCTTCCCCTTCCTCACCCTCACAAATGGCACTCACATGTCACTCATAAATTCTCATCCTTTTCCTTCCTCATTTTACTTCCTTACTCTTCCTCTTCCTCACAAATGGCACTCACATGTCACTCATAAATTCTCATCCCTTTTCTTCCTCATTTTACTTCCTTACTCTTCCTCTTCCTCACAAATGGCACTCACATGTCACTCATAAATTCTCATCCTTTTTCTTCCTCATTTTACTTACTTACTCTTCCTCTTCCTCACAAATGGCACTCACATGTCACTCATAAATTCTCATCCCTTTTCTTCCTCATTTTACTTCCTTACTCTTCCTCTTCCTCACCCTCACAAATGGCACTCACATGTCACTCATAAATTCTCATCCTTTTTCTTCCTCATTTTACTTCCTTACTCTTCCTCTTCCTCACAAATGGCACTCACATGTCACTCATAAATTCTCATCCTTTTTCTTCCTCATTTTACTTCCTTACTCTTCCCCTTCCTCACCCTCACAAATGGCACTCACATGTCACTCATAAATTCTCATCCTTTTCCTTCCTCATTTTACTTCCTTACTCTTCCCCTTCCTCACCCTCACAAATGGCACTCACATGTCACTCATAAATTCTCATCCCTTTTCTTCCTCATTTTACTTCCTTACTCTTCCTCTTCCTCACCCTCACAAATGGCACTCACATGTCACTCATGAATTCTCATCCTTTTTCTTCCTCATTTTACTTCCTTACTCTTCCCCTTCCTCACCCTCACAAATGGCACTCACATGTCACTCATGAATTCTCATCCTTTTTCTTCCTCATTTTACTTCCTTACTCTTCCTCTTCCTCATCCTCATCTACTCAACAGCGTTCCCTCTTTGCTCCTTCTTTATCGTTCTGTTATAAACGAACTTATGTACGAAAGAGGCATCCTCCTTTGTTTTATGTCTATTACGTCATTATTATTATGTTTATATCTATTACGTCATAGATTACATTAAATCATAAATTTTGAGTGACAGGTGGTAGTCGATGACGTCTAATATGATCACGATGGCAGTTAATTGATAAGTGACCAGGTTAATGATGATAATCATATGATATATTAAAAAAAAAAAGGTTGATGGTGACTAACGAGAGGTACTTGTGGAGTTGTTGGTGACCGAATAGATTGGTGATTGGTGAAAGTTGGTGATGACTAATGGCTGATAATTAAGAAGTGATGACTGAAGACAGGTAATTAAGAAGTTGGTGATGT
>NC_091568.1:9503161-9508161 GCF_042767895.1 Penaeus vannamei
AACGAATTAAAAATACGATCAAAATCATTCACCCGTTCCTCTTGCTGCCTGTCTTATCATGAAAATGCATAACGCACACCACGTTATAAATGGCGCATTGCATATAGTGTTATAGCTCGCGTTCCGAACAGTCAATGGATGGTAACCCAGGCAGTTCCTTACACAGGACGGGCAATTTAGAAGCACAATAAAGAAACAGAAGCAATTTGGCTGATAATGCAAAATTCGTTCACTAAACCCTGCAGTATTATCAGAATGAAAGGCCACGGTAGGCTAGAACTCACCCTACAATGGGCGACTCGTACTCGATTTCCTTCGTCAGATTTGCCATGTATTCCCGAAACTCTTCGTTCATTCGCATGGTATAATTGAAGAACTGACCCAACCACCAGGCGAAAGGGTCACCGTGGAGTCGCATCAGCCGCTCGGAGAAGTCCTTCGGGATGGACCTCGGAAGGTAACTTGGCCTGGGATGAGGTTGGTCCCAGTCAGGAAACTTCACCAACAGAGAGTCCTCATTCCCTGTAAAGAAACACGTGAAAGTATTGGTTCCTTGGCAAGAGGTGTAGACAGTGTACATTTGCATTTTTATTTATCTGTTTCTCCAAGTGTCATTTGCTTGTGCATCTATGTATTTATTGACCTAATATTTATTTATTCATCAATTCATATTTAGAAAAGGTACTTTATTCATTGATTCATATTTAGAATAGGTACTTTATACATTAATTCATATTTAGAATAGGTTATTCATTAATTCATATTTAGAATAGGTACTAGGTCACTTTATCGAATATAGTAGCACTTGAATCTGAAATTTAATTATTTCACAATAATTTATGTAAGAAACATAATTCTAAGGCCCTAAAATATCAGTAACATTGGTAATTATGCTTCATACACATATCCATAAACACAGGCAAAATATTTCTACATGCTGGAAACAAAGGAATGAAAGACACGTCATTATACATGCTACATATTCTAATATAAGACAATAACCACATAAGATCATATAATTACATTTATACAGCTATGTATGAAAAATCTAATAAACTGCCATGATTAACGAACACTAACAGACTTTGCAGACTAAAGGAAAGCTACATCTCACTACATGAAGGACGCCGACAAAAATCCATTGACATCGTCAGTGATATAAATTTTGATATGGTATATATCTTTATCACAAAAATCTTGCTATGGTATAAACTCTCACAAAAATCTATTGTATAAACTTGCTATGGTGTATGTCATTATCACAAAATTCTTACTATGGTATTAACCACTCACAAAAATCTTACTATGGTATATGTCACTGTCACAAAATCTTCTATGGTGTATATCACTATCACAAGAATCTTGCTATGGTATAAACCACCCTCACAAAAATCTTGCTATGGTGTATATCACTATCGCAAAATCTTGCTATGGTATAAACTACTCTCACAATAATCCTGCTAAGGTATATGTCACTATCGCAAAATCTTGCTATGATATAAACCTCCCTCACAAAAATCTTGCTATGGTGTATATCACTATCACAAAATCTTGCTATGGTATAAACCTCCCTCACAAAAATCTTGCTATGGTGTATATCACTATCACAAAATCTTGCTATGGTATAAACCACCCTCACAAAAATCTTGCTATGGTGTCTATCACTATCACAAGAATCTTGCTATGATATAAACCTCCCTCACAAAAATCTTGCTATGGTGTATATCACTATCACAAAATCTTGCTATGGTATAAACCACCCTTACAAAAATCTTGCTATTGTGTCTATCACTATCATAAAAATCTTGCTATGGTATAAACCACCCTCACAAAAATCTTGCTATGGTGTCTATCACTATCACAAAAATCTTGCTATGGTATAAACTACTCTCACAATAATCCTGCTATGGTATATGTCACTATCACAAAAATCTTGCTATGGTGTATATCACTATCACAAGACTCTTGCTTTGGTATATACCACAATCACCGCGTTCCGATCAAGTGCAAAATCACATTCTGCCAAAATTGTTTTTCTCCTCCTTTAATTGACATATTACTCACCTGGCCAAGGAACCATCTGAGACCTGTTGTAGCTCGTGCATGTGTCGCTAAGGGGGAGGAACAGTGCCGTGAGTCCTCTGGGATTGCCGTTATAATTATCCGTGTTCAGGATCAAGGTCCGCTGAGTGCCATACGATGCCAGGAAACAGCAGCTCAGGTGGTGCAGATGGCTCCCAATTCCTCGGCCCTGTGATATTGTTTAGTTTGAAAATGCACTGTTGATTTTTTTTTCTTAATTTTTCCTTTTAATGGAATTTCACTTGGCAAAGAGATATCTACGTTTGCTTCTAATTTTTAGTAAGATTCTAGTGAGCTGCAGGCATGTCACGCTGAACACATCTGTATGGCTCTCTCTCTCTCTCTCTCTCTCTCTCTCTCTCTCTCTCTCTCTCTCTCTCTCTCTCTATATATATATATATATATATATATATATATATATATATATATATATATATATATATATATATATATATTTTTATATATATATTTCAAATATATTTTTATATATATATATATATGTATATATATATATTTATCATTTATATTTGTATATATATATATATATTCATATATATATATATATATATATATATATGTGTGTGTGTGTGTGTGTGTGTGTGTGTGTGTGTGTGTGTGTGTGTGTGTGTGTGTGTGTGTGTGTGTGTGTGTATGCATATAAACAAATATATATATATATACATATATATATATATATATATATATATATATATATATATATATAATATATGTATATATATATATATATATATATATATATATATATATACTCAGATATACTGTATGTATATATATAAATAAATATAATATATATACATATACAAATATATATGTATATATATGCATATATATACACATAAATATTTGTATGTATATATGAACACACACACACACATACACTATATATATATATATATATATATATATATATATATATATATATATATATATATATATACATATAATGATAATAATAAAATAATAACAACAGCAGTAAAGCCAATATTATATCAGTAAAGATAATAAAGCTTATAATTATTTATTTATTATTATAACTACTGGTTGTATAGGGTTTGGTGATGGTTTCATTTGATCATATTTATTTCTGAACATTTTTTGTGTTAAGCGTGAGAGCGTGCGCGCTTGTATGTGTAAGCGAACCATTTTCTTTGCCAAGACGACCCATTTCCCTGCCTCGAAGCTGAAGATGGCCGTGGTCGCCTTTATATGGTCAGCCACTTGGCTCCCAACTCCACACTGATACACATTGTAAGCACAAGTGAATACTTCATTTAGAGTGTTGTAAAACTGTTTACAAACACTTAGCCATTATTTAAGTGAAGTGAAGTGACATTAGAGGTAGAAGTGACTTTTATATTATAAATTGCAAATTATTACCCAAACGGGTTCCCCTTTCAGCCTCCATTTATGTACGAGTGCCAGGATTTCTTCGCTCGTGCACTACCCTGGGTTCCATCACCCATTACAACTCCAAGCCTCATTACCCTGGATTTCTTTACACTGGGTTTCATTACCTCGGGCTACAATGCTCCGGATCGCGATGCTACCGCTACCTCGGCTGCTTTACGTCATATGTTTGATAATATAATGTGAAAATATATTGCTTGAGTTTACTATCTCCCTTGAGGCAATTTATTTTCCAGAGGATATAAAAAACAAAGAGATTAGCTTATGATAAAAAGCATGAAATAACGTTAAATAAAAAATCTATTTCTTGAGAGTAAAATACTAAATGATTTTTTTAAAATAAGAGGAAACCTCGGACACTTGTTAGAATTACTGTTGCCAACATTTTTATAATCACGATAAATATATTTATTATCTAATCATCATCATCATCATCATTACCATCATGATCCTTTTCATTTTCATTATTGTAGTTGTTTTGTTGTTTTTTATTATGATTATTATTATCCTATTCATTATCATTGCCATTATCATTATTAGTAATGTGATTATTATCATTTTTATTATCAATATTATCCTTATCCATCTCGTTATTATTATGTTTATTATTATTATCATCTCACCACTGTTGTTGTTGATATCATCAGCATCATTATCACCATCATCAACGAAATTATAATAATAATCATCATCATCATTATCTTCATCATCAACGAAATTATAATAATAATAACCATCATTATATTCACCATCATCATTATTATAACAATTATAACAACAATAATAATAATAATTATTATTATTTTCATCATTCATTATTATAACAATTATAATAGTAATAATAATGACACTAATAAATATTATTGTTATTATGATATAATTATTGTTTTTGCTATTATTTTTATTATCATTATTGTTATCAACAATATACACAAGCAATGATTATAATAATAGTAATAACAACAATAGAAATAACAATACCAATAATAATGAAAATTCAAGATTATGTTTAATGAAAAGTAAAAAAAATGTTTCTGATGGTAAGGAACACGTAGGTAACCGCATTATCCCGCTACTTACCCCAGCTTTGAAGTCGCAGTAGATCTTCTTGGCGGAGGCGCAGTCGCTGGGATTCTGCAGGACGCGCAACCGGTGCTGGACGAGGGCGCTGAGGGCGGCGGACTCCTTCTTCCGCCATTCCTGAAGCCCGTCTACCTTGCTTAGTTGCGTGAGGTCGTGGGAGGTCACTCTGACGAGAGGAAGGGCTTGCTAGAGCGATAATGTTTGGTCCGTGTCTTAATAAGGACATACAATACTCCAGGGGAAAAAAATGCTTCATGGTATGAATATACCGACTGAGAGAACAAAAAATATGAGAATAACTTTATATAATGCCTTCTTACTACTGTTTCCATGTTCCTCTCTCCTCTTGGCCAAGAACAACTTCCAACTACTACTCTTATTACTACAAATAGCAATGGTGATGATGA
>NC_091568.1:9530956-9540956 GCF_042767895.1 Penaeus vannamei
AAAAATAAGAAATCTTCCTCTGCACAATTGCAACCTTGTTCCTTAACAACAGAGTAACTTCCCCCGCACATACAATCACTCACATACACAATCACAAAAGGGTGAAAGTTTGTATTGACATTGCGGATGCTCTTCAGCTTCCCTTTCTGTGGAGACGAATATTCTTTGGCAGGAACTTTGCGTGCGTTATAGAGAGAAAATGCATTTTACATCTGCGGTCAAGAGTTTCCGATTTTCTATACGTTTCAAATAGGAATTTCTTTTCGTTTTCAGTAGAATAATTCCTGAAGTTTCTGCTGATGATACTGGCGACGATTCCATGTTCTTATTGTTGTATCTTAGACACAGTAAATGATTAGATATTAAATACGGTGGTGTTATCTCCTATATCAATTTCAAAATTATTAAAAAGTTGTCTTATTTCATTGTCTTATGTGAATCAACTACAATCAACAACAGATCAATTTATGCATGGAACCTACGACGTAAAACCTATTAGTAAGGGCAACGTATGTATATTCCCCTTTCCAGTCAATAAACGGATTTGATAAGCCAATCGTGCAAGAGAATGCAATCAAAACATCATTAATGAAAAGATCTCCATTGCCAGTTACTTCCTATTCACTTTTTTTCTTTTATCGTAAGTGAAGGATCAGCCGGGTAAGTATGTCTCATTGTATATATCATGTATATATGTTTGTGCAGCCTATGAACATCAATACAAGACTTAGAAATAATATATTCTATTCTATTTTGATGCTATATGTATTCAGGATATGCATTTTACATTCTCACCATCAACACACTTCATTATTCTTTCCACATTTACAATACGGTATGTTTAGTCCTGCCATTTCAGATTCAAGAGATTTAAAAAGGTTGCTAGTAATATCCATTGGTGATTTATGAACATTAGAAAATGATAATTATAAATTAATAAACTGTTATGCCATTAATCAAACACAGCCAAATTGATTATTAATTTATATTGCTTGTTCCTGTATCTATTCCCCAAATAAATTAAATTACGATTTCATGAAATTGACTTGGATTCAACAGTGCAGCCACACAGCATATGCGTTTGTGTACGACCATGAAGAAAATATGATAAGCTAAATCCTTCAAGGAATCTGTGAGTGAGGTTTGAAATCGAGTCCTGTCTCTTAGATTCTAAGATCATTAGAGAGACTCTTAAGTAGATTCTTGAATTCTTAGATTGCCTCTTAGATAGTATTAGATAGTTCTCTAGACATATTCTTAAATTAATTCTTTGATTGACTCTTTGGTGATTAGATAGAATTTAAGATTCTGAACTCTGGCATTTAGATCGTAGATATAATTTGAGTTTGATAAGCAAAATCGTAGATTCTAAGGTCATTAGAGAGTAGATTCTTGGATTCTTAGATTGCCTCTTAGATAGTATTAGATAGTTCTCTAGACATATTCTTAAATTAATTCTTTGATTGACTCTTTGGTGATTAGATAGAATTTAAGATATAATTTTAGTTTGATCTCTTCGGAATTTTCCTTTGTTAAGTGATTCTCCTTTGGTTTGTGTTATTTCCTTTTCTTGTTCAGATCCTTTCCTTTCTCTTCTCTGTTATTAGATCCTTCTGTTGTTTTTCACTCGTTTTTTTCCTTTTCTTTTCTTTTTTTAATTCTGCAGTGGTTTACTTTTATTTTTCTTTCAATCCCTCTTCTGCCATCTCTCACATTTATTATGTCGCTTGCCCTCTTCTTGTATCCTTTTCCAGTATCTTCAGCTTCGTTTCGTTTTTCTTATCTATTTCTGTTTCTCTCAGTTTATCTTTTTTCCTTCTTTTTTTTTTTTTTTGATGTCTTATTTGTTTCCACTAGTTTTTTTTTCAGTTTCACAATTTCTCTGCTCTGATTATTCTTCCATTTGTTTTCCTATCTTCTTATCCCCTATTCTTGTCCGGGGGATAAAAAGAGGATGTCTCGATGGGAGAAATAACATATAAAATAAAAAAATGATGAATCAGTTTAAAGCCCATTATATTTTACAAGATTGTTACGTCACAGACCTATCCTTCTCATTCTCTTCCATTATCCCTATTCCTCCACAACCAACCCCCCTCCATCTAGACTCCCCCCCCCCCCCCGGAAGCTCTTAACCTGTTCTGGCTCCCAATCCCTCTCTATCCCAATCCACTCCTTTCATATACCATCTAATCCATACCCATTCACCCTCTCAATTCCCTCTCTCTCCCTCCACCCATAGATAAACCTACTCCCTTTTCTAAAGCCTATTCTACCTTCTCTTCCCCACCTTCATCCTCCCTCTTTACCCTAATACTCCCCTTCCCCTCCCCCTTCCACCCTCCTCCTCCTCCCTAGCCTGGCCTACCCCAACATTTTTTTTCTTTTTTTTTCTTCTTTTTACGAATATGAAAAAATGGTTCATAAAGTGAACAATATGAATTGGCCCAACGGGAGTCATATTTCCAAACACAATGGTACTCCTCAAGTCCTCAATAAATGACAATGGAGCTTTATATTACAGGAAGGAATATTACGTACCTTGCTGGATAATAGATAGCTCAGAAATGACTTTCTGTCTTGTAGAGAAAGATGGAGGATGGAAAGACGCGAGAAAGGTGACATTTTAAAAATGAGAGTGAAATGAGGGTATAGGGGAGGGGGAGATAAATAGTGGGGATAATTGGAAAAGTGAAAAAGAAATGAGTGTAGACGAAGAGTGCGAGTGAAATGACCGGGGGGGGGGGGGTAAGATAAATAGCGGGGATAAATGGTAGAATGAGAGACGAGTGAAGACAAAAAAGAAAGAGAGGAGAAAGAAGGGAATGAATAATGATGGGATGGGAAAAAGAAGCATTAAGAAGAAAAGGGCAATATAAGAGGAAGAAAGACGCGACTTAAAAAACAAAACAAAATAGTGAGACAGAATGGATAAACGAGAGAGAAATAGGAAGTAAAAATAGAGAAAGATGAAAGAAAATGAGAAAAGATAAGACAAAAGAATGAGTAAGAAGAAATATCGAGGAAACAGAAATTGAGTAAGGAATGAAAAAAAAAAAAATAAAACGAAAGAAAAATATATAACTATCACAAGCAAAAGGTTAACAAAATTGCAAAAAAGACGAACATAGTATACACGTATCACGGATTTCAAAAAGGGATGTTAATATGTATTCTTACAATCGACATTCCTTCAAATAAAAAAAATGTTATGTTCATGTTAGACGTATGTGCAAGATACCTCCAATTGCCCTTCCACCGTCTCAACATTCCAAAATCAATAATGATTCTCGGGAAGGTGCAATGTGCAGCGATTCTATTTATAGTGCGGTTGTATTCAATAGAGAGAAGGGGGAAGGGAGGAAGAGTGAAATTGACGGGGATGGAGAGAAAGAAAGAGAGGAAGTGGGGAAAGGGAGAGTTAGGGAGAGAGAGAGGGAGGGAGGGAGAGAGGGGGTGGAGATGGAGGGAGAGGGGGAGAGGGAGGGAAGAGGGAGAGGGGGAGAGGAGAGGAAGGGAGGGAGCGAGGGAGAGGGAAAAGGGAAAAGGGAGGGAGAGAGGGGGGGGAGAGGGAGGGATGGAGGGAGAGGGGGAGAGGGAGGGAGGAGGGAGAGGGGGAGAGGAGAGGAAGGGAGGGAGCGAGGGAGAGGGGAAAGGGAGGGAGGGAGGGAGAGAGGGGGAGAGAGAGAGAGAGAGAGAGAGAGAGAGAGAGAGAGAGAGAGAGAGAGAGAGAGAGAGAGAGAGAGAGAGAGACAGACAGACAGACAGACAGACAGAGAGAAAGGGGGGAGGAGGGGAGGGAGGGGGTATAGAAAAAAAGGAGTGGGAATGAAAGCATATAAGAAAAAGGCAGGAACTGCAGCAGACAGAATGACCGAGTGCGGTATGCATGTGGAAGAAATACGGAAACCATGTGAGAGAGAGGAAAAAAGATCTAAAGACATAAAATATTTCCTTTATCTTTCTTTCTTACTTCCTGTCATTTATTTCCCATACTCACACGTCATTTTATTCGTTGTCTTACTGACCTGTCTTTTATTGCATAGAATAGCATCTTTACTTTTATCTTACTTCATATTTTTCTTTACCCTTTTTCGAAACTGGTCCGTTAGTTAGAGGAGGGTCCCATGTGAGAATAAAAGTGTATCTTAAGTTATTCAATGTGGATTTAATGTATACTAATGACCTCACTAGAAATATTAGTCATAAATTTCCGAAAGACAATAGTCGATGAGATTATGTTTTTATTCTATTCAATTTATATATATTTCTTTACTGATTTATAAATTAAAATTTCTTTTCTTATTGATCTTTATAGATATTGCGAGTGTTTTTTTATTTTTTATTTCTATCTATCTATCTATCTATCTATCTATCTATCTATCTATCTATCTATCTATCTATATATATATATATATATATATATATATATATATATATATATATATATATATATATATATATATATATATATATTAGATCGACTGCACTTTTAAAGATTGGTCTTTGGATGTTCTTTTTTATGGAGTATGACCATTAAATCTAAGTTTACTATGGGTGGAAAGCAAACAGAATTAGGAAATTCAACCATCTTCATTATATGACCTTTAACACACTCTAGGTCAATATTCTTGTCTTTCTAAAGTTCTGTTCTTTTAGAAATTACTCAAAAGAACATCGATACTAGTTAAAATAACAAGAAAATCGTAGACCAAATAGGGGCGAAGTCTTTGAAGAAAGAGAGAAAAGAAAATTAACAACAACAACGAAGCTTTGCCGTAAATGCTAGTAAACCATAGCAAAACAAACTATATAAAAGCAAAAACTAAAAAATTAAAAATACGAAAAGCTTAAACTAATAACGAAAAAAACGAAAAACTAAAAAAAAAAAAGAAGAATCAATAAAATCAAACCTAATTACAAGGCCATGACAAGGCGCCCGAACTCTCATCTTCCCCCCCCCCTCGCCTCCCCCCTCCATTTTCTCCATTCACGTCTGCCAAAGGACTCCTGCACCCCCCCCCCCTACCATTTCCTTTCAAAATAGCAAGGGCACAAACATCGAATACATTTTTTTTCTCTCTTTTCGTCCTTCCTCCTCTCTCTCTGTTTGGATGTTGTTTCTTTCTATCTCTCTCTCTGTCTCTGTATCTGTTACTTCTGTCTTTATCTCTTTCTGTGTGTGTGTATGTATGTCTCTGTCTGACTGTCTTTCTGTCTCTCTCTTCTCTTTTCGTTTTTCTTTCTCTCTTCTCGTTTCGGTCTTCTGTCTGTCTGTCTGTCTACCTGCCTGCCTAGTTATTGTCTGTCTGTCTGTCTTTCTGTCTGTCTGTCTGTCTGTCTGTCTTTGTCTGTCTGTCTGCCTGTCTGCCTGCCTGTCTGTCTGTCTGTCTCTCTCTCCAGCATCACATATAAGGTCTCCATAAGAGCATTACCTTACCAATGGGATTTCATAAGAGGGGCCAGGTAGCCTACAACTCTTGTGTATTCCATTTAGCGTGACCTTAACCACACTCAATCCCGATTGAATTAACCTTTCAGACTCTTTTGACCTAATTTCATATTCACTGTGAAAAAATGGCGATGGAATTAATAGGTGGTATACTATGCCAATCTCCATCGTCTTTATTGGTAACTGGAATCCCCAAAACAGTCATCAATATGTGTAAGAACGGTAACCTTTGACCTGATGAGGTAAGTGGTCTCCTTCAAACTCTGGGTACATCGTTTTCACATAGAGAACTCGCGGTGCATTAGCCCGTGACCTCCTGAATCCACGAATTTTACCTTCCTTTTTCCTCTTTTACTCTTGTATCTTACCTCTTCTTATTCCTGCCTTTCTCCCTGTCTCCGATTCCCACTTACTCTCCTTGCCTCTTCTTCTCCTTACTTCTCATTCATTCTTCTTCCCTGTTTCCTTCTATACTTCTTCCTTCCCACTTCCTCTCTTCCCCCCTTCCCTCAATCTGACACCTTTTTCTTCTAACCATCCTCAGATTCTTCTTCCTTCGCTACCCTGCTCCCCAATCCCCTATCAGTCTCTTCGCCTATATCTTTTTCATTTCTGCCTTTTATTCAATTTATTTTCTGCTCTCTCTCTTCCTCTACTCCCCCCCCCACTCTTTCTCTTTTCCTCTTCCTCCCTTTCTCTTTCTCTTACCAGCTGCATATGAAGAGCAAGTACCATAAAGCAGACCCTTAGGAATCCCACTTCTTGCTTTGAACCTTCACAGAAAACGCAAAGCATGCTAATGATTCGTTTGTAGCACCTCGTGGTACCTAATTACCCTACTTCCGCCGGAAAAAAAAATATATAAGTCCCACGTAGTTTGCTTTCTAAAATGTCCTTACACACAGGTAGCTCTACACGTGTCCTGTCACTAGATTCAAGTAGTCGTCTACGTGGCCTTTCTTTTTTTTAATTGTTGACATTTCTATGATTACGTTACTAATAGCAGGTATAGGATAAAAGAAAATCAAATAAAGAGGAAACTAGTGAGATAGGTAGTAGTAATAAGTGACTCCATCACAAGTAAGCACTTGTGGAGCCTTCTATGCGCAAAGGGAATCAATACAATAAACTCACTGTGTATATGTCATGTATGCCATCCCAGGCGGCAGTGTTACAAAACTGGATTATTTTGTCATTACGGTGCATATGATCAAGGCACTTTCTCCTACGATTAGACACCAAGATTAACAGTTTATCCTGCATATGATACACTAAAAAATATAGCGTATGTAATATAAGCTAGACTGCAAACAGAAGGCAAAGTGAAAATCCAACAACACTCAAAGTTTTCTTCTCATTGCTGACTTTGTGGCTACAATCCCAAACCATGCTATATCATAATATCAATCAGTCACGGACCACCATTATCACAGCAGCTTGAAATGACCAGTTTAAGGGTTTATAGAGAGTTAAGAAAATTACCTACAGTGACCGCAATTGACAGTAAACAATTAAGAAAACCTAAACGTGTTGGTTCTATCGGCGAGAGAGTATCATCTCCCAGAGAGAAATTATGGGAGAGCGAAAATTCTTAAAGTTCTTAATACATATTATTTTCCCCTGAGTTGTTAAGAACTCGCATGCCTGGGTTTTCTTACGATTTTATGTGTATGAAAGACCACTTATCTATGATATCCCTATCAACGAAACTTTGTGTGTGTGTGTGTGTGTGTGTGTGTGTGTGTGTTCATGTTATTGTGCATAAACAGACACGTGCACACACAGAAGGATATTTTTAAAAAACAAATGCGGTAGGGAGTCTCATCTTACGTGAGCACAGAATATAGTCGTATATCTTGGGGTCTTGGGTAACCTTTCTTTGTCTTTCTCTCTTCCTCTGTCTCTGCCCCCCCCCCTCTCTCTCTCGTGAGTGAGTGAAAGAGAGAGGATGTGTGTGTGTGTGTGTGTGTGTGTGTGTGTGTGTGTGTGTGTGTGTGTGTGTGTGTGTGTGTGTGTGTGTGTGTGTGTGTTTTGTGTGTGTGTGTCAGTGTGAGTGCGTGCGAGTGTATTTCTCTTCATGTCCGCAGGTAGTCAAACACTCGAGGGAAAGTGACGACTTTGTATGTGATCTAATAAAAAAAAAATGCATAACTACATTCAAACTAAACTGTATGTGAAAACAATGATTAAGATACATGAAAATAACGAACACGTAACAAAAACACCTCTATTTCATATATAGAAATCTCTGAGACCTCAACGTAAGACAAAATTTTCATATTCGAATATATATGTCACTACCATACATCAGAGACCTATATAACAAGATTTTATTTTACTTCCGCAGACAAGTTGGTAATCTTGTTTTATTGTAAATGCTTTGTCGGTACCAGACAACTTCCATATATGAAAATGTAATATACTTCCACAACATCCATTTCTCTCTCTCTCTCTCTCTCTCTCTCTCTCTCTCTCTCTCTCTCTCTCTCTCTCTCTCTCTCTCTCTCTCTCTCTCTCTCTCTCTCTCTCTCTCTCTCTCTCTTTTTTTTTTCTTTTCTTTTTTTACACGCAGTCATTTCAGTGACGATTGAAAGCATGATTGACATTTAAACCAATTAAATAGGACTCCTGCAGTGTGAACTCAAATTTGCTGAAAGCTGTTATGTTTTCAATATGGCTTATATTACTGGTATATGTCACGGTGTTTCAGATTGAGTGTAGTGTGTAAAGGTATGGTCATGTATGCCTGATTTTCTTAAAAAAAAAAACAACAAAAAAAAAAAAAAACTTCATGCACTCACACACACACACACACACACACACACACACACACACACACACACACACACACACACACACACACACACACACACACACACACACACACATATATATAGATAGATTATATATATATATATATATATATATATATATATATATATATATATATATATATATATATATGCATTTCCAACGCCACGTTGAGAAGTTGCCAACAAGTGTCAAAAGAAAAAGAGTAAAGGGAGGAAGGCTCGCAGTTGGTTGCTTACTCAGCGCTTGGTCTGCACAGCGCTCGACGTGACCAGCATCGTAGTGTAAGTATATTGGGCTTACGTGTCTGTTAACGAAACTTAAACTGCCGGGAAGAATAAGAGCGAGGCTTTTTTCGGGTCACTGTAGAAGACTGCTAAATGCAATGAGTTCAGTGCCAAATTAGGGGAAGAATTGAAAGGAAAACGAGAAGCTACGGGTACGTGGAAAAATGAAGTTTTCAACGGGAGACTAAGCGAAATATAGAAAATGAAATAGACACATTTATAAGAAAGTAGGCGAAAGTAAGGAACAGGAACCGTATAACGGCAAAGGAATTAGAAAATGAAATTGCAGGTTACAGAAGCACTCAACAATGTTTGCAGAAAGAAAAAGAGAGAGAGAGAGAGAGAGAGAATACAAAGGACGAAGAAACAGACTTAGTGAAAATAGTGCATGACTAAATGATCATAGAAGTGGGGATAACAGAAAAAAATCTTTTCTCCATCTCTCTAATTCACTGCCGTTAACTGCTGGCGTTTTTATAGAGCTACTCCTCTACTTGTTTGTTATTGCTATTGATTTGTACTTACTTTACTAAGGTTATCGTTTATTTTCTTGTTCTCAGCTGCTCCCTTGAATATGCTTCTACCATTGTATATATGAGGATTAAACGTAATTCATGGACTTATTATATAATTCAAGAAAATATACCATACGAAAGGTCGATCAACGATTAGTAAAATGAATAAAGAACAATAATAACATCTCTACAACATTGAATCGGTGATGAAATAGGAATATTCGTAGGCCTACAATTTCTCGTTAGGTAACAGTGTTGCCAGTGTTCTAGAAGCTCTAATCTCTCGTTTCGGGATCGGAAACAGGTTAATTACTTGTCAGGTACAGAGCATTAGGCAGCGACAACTGAACTGCTTGTAGGTGAAATTCCTGAAGCATAGCAGGATTTATAGCACCTGCTGTGGAAGTGATTACCTGAATGGGATTTATCGGAAATTTAGGAAAATAGTTTAAGGTTTGGATTCCTTTGATTCATTTAATTTGTTGTGAATTGCGATTTTTTATTTATTTATTTATTTATTCATTTTTCATATTAATCTACAATATATTGTCCCAATCGTACAACTTATTAACGTTTTTATGCTTGTTTGTCTATGAAAATATCACCGCTAAAAAGGACGTGGTGTCGATCTTAGCTAAAAAAATAATAATGATAATAATAAATAAATAAAACAAAGAGCTGGTGTGCTTTATCCTCGAGAAACTAATTCAGATTGATAAATGCAATAAATTTATGAGAGATGCTTAACAGTCACGCCTAGAGCTGTGGAAAGCGAGTGAGTAATGGTGAATGTGAAGAGAGTTATTCACTCTGTATTGTGTGCTTAACAAATAATACAATAATATGTGAAGTTATTCCTTGCATTTATCTTTTCATTTGTTTGTAGTGTGGCTCACAATTTTTCTCCTCAAAAGAAAAGAATAGACACTAGAAAA
>NC_091568.1:9555956-9560956 GCF_042767895.1 Penaeus vannamei
TCTGCTGCATCTTGAAGTCTGCGTTCCGCGTTTCTGTCTGGAATTATTCATGTTTCAAGTGAGGAGAGAGCTTCAGATTTTACCAATGGTGTCGTAAAAAAAAAGAATATGAGTTTATGATCATTTTTGTATATTACAAGTACCATTATTGTAAATGTCATCGTTATCATAATCATGTTCATTAGTGTTATAATTGCATTATGTTTATCCCTATTACCATTACCATTACTTATAAAAGTAATGTCCTCAATAATATCATCACTGTATCACTACCATTACCAATGCATATTGAGTTACAAACCAAACTTACAAATTCATAGTTCCCTTTGCGTGACCAACTTCCTGTGAATTATAAATGTGTGCAAATCGAAGCAGTTGGCATCGCTAGGCAAGAATTGTTTAATCTGGAACTGACTATTCCAATATTCAGTGCCAGGGAGACCTCTGGAATCGATTCCGAAATGGCTTCCTCAGTGCTAGTGTTAGTTCCAGAGAGGGAGGTCATGCGGTGGTCAGTGGTCATGTGCTGGTCCGTTAGTAGGTCACTCGTATTTTGTGTTCAAATGTAACTGATTTGTGTGTTTCATTTATTCAAAATTGTGGTGTGATAAATGTTATCAAATTGATTCCTTGGTTAATTATTTTTATTGCATTAGTTGTATTTAACACATATGCCTTCAATGCCAATATGTTTTAGTATATGGATCCAAAATGTATTTGTAATATAAAAGGCAAATTTTTAGTGAATAAATTACACATTGACTGGAAAAAATGGATGTGCTAGTATCAACAACTGCACTTTAAAATAAATTATAGTAATATTAACAATAACAAAAAATATGATATTGACCCCTAGAATGCCGTAGGAGTATCAGGAATGTCAATAACAAAAACGCGTGATGATGATGACGATCACGATGACGATGATTATCATAATTGATGATGATCTGATGGTAATGTAAATAATGATTACAACAATACCTAATGATGCATAAAGTGATGAAAACGACGATAATAACGCTTATGAACATCGAAAAGATCATCAACAACAACAACAGCCTCGACCATAGTCCCTAAAAGGCTGTAACACGCACTGCAGTTGGAACAGCATGCCGACCATTCTGTATTCTACCGTTGAACCTAAGGCGCGTGTCCTGGAACTACTGTATCCGCTGTAGCTAACGAGATACAGCGACAGCGAGCATTCCAGCGTAATCGTCTCATTGCCAGAGGAAACAGAGGTGGGAGGTCTGCCTCTCGCTGTCGAGGTTTAATTCGCCTGACAAAGGATAGATGGCGTTACCTCCCCCTGCGTTAGGGGCGTTGGCTTATTTTATTTCGTTTCTTTGTTGCATTACTGTTCTTGTGGTTGTTGTTGTTGCTGTTATTGGTGTGAATGTAGTAGTAGTAGTAATAGTGGTAGTAGTAATAATAATAGTAGTAGTAGTAGTAGTAGTAGTAGTAGTAGTAGTAGTAGTAGTAGTAGTAGTAGTAGTAGTAGTAGTAGTAGTAGTAGCAGCAGTAGCAGCAGCAGCAGCAGCAGTAGTAGCAGCAGCAGCAGAGCAGCAGCAGAGCAGTAGCAGCAGAGCAGCAGCAGATCAGCAGCAGAGCAGCAGCAGAGCAGTAGCAGCAGAGCAGCAGCAGAGCAGCAGCAGAGCAGCAGCAGCAGAGCAGCAGCAGAGCAGCAACAGAGCAGTAGCAGCAGAGCAGCAGCAGAGCAGCAGCAGTAGCAGTAGTAATGCAGTATTGGCAGTGGTATTATAAACAGTATGACCATTAACTGTAATAGCTGAGAGTGTAGCTTGTTTATCCTGTTCCCATTATTACTTTTTGTCAATACCATAATCAATGATTGTTTCACTTTCTTGCTTTTGATTTTAACTAGGCTCTTTACTTACCGGAATAGTATACTGTATTGGTATGGAAAATGTTCTATATCACAGTAGGAATAAGAAGAAACATTACTTCCTCAGACTTCTTAATTTCCAAAATATCGCTGTTCCTTCTATGATGCGAATAATAACAAGTAAACAAGAATTTTCTCACCTTTTATTTTTGTATTTTCGAGTGCTGTTTCGTAGCACAGAGTTGCGTTCCTATTATCGTAATCTGGAAGGGTCATTATCGCCAGACACTTGAAAATGAGACTAGATGGGGGTAATCTGCACGTAATTTCCGCCACCTGTCTAAAGGCATAAGTAAGGCATTACACAAGTACTACATGTATAGCAGTAGTTCTTATTTCTCTTCAGACAATGGGCTACGGGAATTAAAGAAGAGGTGATGATGATGATGGTGATGATGACGATGACAACGATGACGTGACGATGACGATGATGATAGCAAGCATAATAATAATAATGATAATGATAATAGTAATAATAATAATAATGACAACGATGACGTGACGATGACAATGATGATAGTAACCATAATAGTAATAATGATAATGATCATAATGATAATGATGATCATAATGATAATGATGATCATAATGATAATAAGGATCATAATGATAATGATGATCATAATGATAATGATGAGGATCATAATGATAATGATGAGGATCATAATGATAATGATGAGGATCATAATGATAAGGATGATCATAATGATAATAATGATCATAATGATAATAATGATCATAATGATAATGATGATCATAATGATAATGATGATGATCATAATGATAATGATGAGGATCATAATGATAATGATGATCATAATGATAGTAATGATCATAATGATAATGATGATCATAATGTTAATGATGATCATAATGATAATGATGATGATCATAATGATAATGATGATCATAATGATAATGATGATCATAATGATAATGATGATCATAATGATAATGATCATAATGATAATGATGATCATAATGATAATGATGATCATAATGATAATGATGATCATAATGTTAATGATGATCATAATGATAATGATGATGATCATAATGATCATAATGATGATGATCATAATGATAATGATCATAATGATAATGATCATAATGATAATGATGATCATAAGGATAATGATGATGATCATAATGATAATGATGATCATAATGATAATGATGATCATAATGATAATGATGATCATAATGATAATGATCATAAGGATAATGATGATGATTATAACGATAATGATAATGATATTGATAATTATAATAATGATAATGATGATCACAATGATAATGATCATAAAAACATGATTGGGTAAAACATCCCATGATATTGATAAATTATGCGTAAGAACAATAAATATATAGATAAAAAAACAAACCTAAAAGGAAAAAAAATAAATATGGGCTTTCATTATCCAGCAGTCAGCCAAATCGAATCACACGAACCCCCGTAAAACAACAAAGAACAAACGACACAGCTCCTTTAATAAGCTTTTTTTTACACCGGTGGCTTCTGCACTTGACAACGGTTCCCCTTGTGACTGTGTACCGGCAACCAGGGGAAAAGGAAGCAAGTAAGTAAATAAGAAAGTAGATAAGTAGATAGATAATATCAAAATACGGTATATAAGTTATTAAAAGGCGGTCAGGAACATATTGTTCAGCTATCATCGCACCTTTCCATTATTAGAAATCAAGGGATAAAGTTACAATTTCATTTTGAGTAATGTAACCCTAGCGAGATAGGCCGAATATGAGCTTGCTATCAATTATTCGTATTGGCAGTAAGTACTTGACGGATATAGGAACGTCACAGCCTTTGTGTGGGAATGCGTCGCGTATCGAATAATATAATTGTTTGTAGTGGCACAAAAGGAGTTGCTGTAGTGGTATGGGGGATGATAATGTCTTTCATCATAAGCACCTATTATTATTGGTATTATTATCACCATCACCATCATCAAGTCAAATCATCATAATCCTTGTAATTAATATTAATGTTTTTTTATTTTAATTCTTATTCTTATTATCATTAATGGCATCATCGTTAACATCATCATTATTTTTATTATTATCATTATTATTATTATTAAATTGTTGTTAGAAGTATTAGGGGTAGTAACAGTAGTAGCAGTACCATTATTGTTTTAATCGTCATTGTCATCATTACCATTCTCATTCTCATTACTACCACCACCATTATCATCATCATCATCATCATCGTCATTGTCATCATCAATACCATTCTCATTCTCATTGTCACCACCACCACCATCATCATCATCATCATCATCATCATCATCATCATCATCATCATCATCATCATCATCATCATCATCATCGTCATTGTCATCATCAATACCATTCTCATTCTCATTGTCACCACCACTATCATCATCATCACCATCATCATCAATTATCGTCGTCAGAATCATTCTTCAACAATAATCATCACTATCATCGTCATCGCCCATCCCTATCACCATCCTCATTATCCTCACCATCATTATCTCAGTCATCTCATTACGCATGTTCCCCTGGTTCCATCCTTGCTACCAAATCAACCAGATCTATGCTCTGTATTTTGTATGCATGTCACTAACATCTGGCATCCACATTACAGCTCTTTCCCCGATCTTTTAAGAAGGCCTCTTGACATCATAACAGGAGAGGTAGCTTCTTGAGTGAATACAGAAAGTAGAATTTTAAATGTCTTTCAGCCACATGTACTTGGCTTCAATATGAGCGTCTGAGTTCGCAATGTTTATTCAGTTGACAGAGCATTGTGAAAGAGGAACATACAAACAAGGTGATATCAATCATGAGCGTTCACAATGGGCTAAAACCTGGTATAATGTAGGAAAAGAACTCTGTTATACAAAGGTTGATTATGTAGTAAGAATGAACTTCACAGATCAAGGAATGTTTAAGAAATACTCCTGTTGCGCTTTGTACCTCATTGTTCTTGCTTATTCATACCTATTACTACATGACTCACAGTGAACTCTGTTTACCAATTCCTTGTTTGTCATTTAGTTGATTGTCAATTTGATAATGCAGCGAGTTACCGACAGATCACAATGGAAGT
>NC_091568.1:9655956-9658456 GCF_042767895.1 Penaeus vannamei
TGAACAACTTCGAAACACGTCAAATACATCTCTTGCTCTGTTTTTCTTTATGATTCAAGGGTGATGTCTACTTTTACGATTATCATCTTTCATGGCTAGAATGGAAAATAATCATTCCTAGGAGCAGTATTAGTGTTGGTAGTTTTGTTCTAGAGAGAGAGAGAGGAAGAGGGAGGCTTGAAGAGAAACGAACATTACTTCTTTCTCTCCTGCTTCTTTTCACGTAAAAACTGGTAGGATGTCATTTTAAGCGTAACTGCGCGATCTATAAACTCGGGAATAAAGAGATGAAAATGATAATAATAATATAATTTAGATATGGCGCATTGCCTTTCTCGCCCGTGTTTTATGTCACGCTGACGTCATTTGCAAGTGCTCCGAGCCAACACTGGCGGTGCTGTTGCAATATGACACCGCATTTTCATTGAAATACATAAATAAATACCGTGTAGCATGGAAATCAAAATACTTTCCATGAGCGCTTTTGACTATTCAACTTGGTCAACAAAGCGATGTTCCTGTTAAAAGAAATTGTCAAATGTTTCGTTACTTTTTCCTTTCTTTTTTTTTCTTTGCGTTATTTTGCACGGATTGAAATATTTTGTTCACAGAATTTCTCCTTTTTTGCGCTTTCGGGAGACTGGCACCCATCAGAGCGTTTAAGATTTCAGTCACCCTGCTCTTTTTGGGCGTGTGTGTGTGTGTGTGTGTGTGTGTGTGTGTGTGTGTGTGTGTGTGTGTGTGTGTGTGTGTGTGTGTGTGTGTGTGTGTGTGTGTGTGTGTGTGTGTGTGTGTGTGTGTGTGCGTGTGCGTGTGCTTTTGGTTTGTGCGTGTGCGTGTGTGAGAGAGCGAGAGAGAGAGAGTGTTTGCGTGCGTCCTTATTTGTATCACACACCCATATCGTTATCTTCTATTTCATAGATATCGACAGTGAAGAAATACTCTCCTTTAATAGGATTCACTTGACATGTAGAGGTGTAACAGAGCGAGAGAGAAAAAATTCCAATCCTCTTGTATTCTCTTGTCTCGATACACGTTGCTGGAACAATCGTGCAATGAACCATTAATTAACCGGCTGACAGTAATTTGCCTTCGCCATCAGGGTTCTCGTTGTTTAGAATATAGGGCATTGTCTCATAGCGAAGCAGGCAGTTATTGTGTGTTTTGATCTATTCATTGTGACCTCCCTTTGTGCTATTATGAGTGGTCACAGATGATGCAGATTCCCTTTCTGTGTTGATGGACCTTCGGCTGTTTGCGTGCCATGCAGGATTGTTTGTATGATTGCATGGTTGCACTGTTGCTTTGTGTTGATTTCTGTTTCTTATAGATAACATAGGTGTTCGGTTGGCAGATAACGTATGCGATTTCAGGTGCTCAAGATAACGTAAGCGATTTCAGGTGCTTTAGATAAGTAATTATCATGAAAATCATCATAATTACCTGAATTAATGTAAAAATCATCATAATTACCCTTTAAAAGCAAAAATGGGGTTTCTGCGACGTTTCTCTCAAAAGGCTGTATACGCTATATTTTGCCGTTTTTTTTTTTTTTTTGGGGGGGGGGGATTTTATCCCGTAAGCGATTTCAGGTGCTTCAGATAAGCGATTTTAAGTGCTTTAGATAACGGAGATGGTATCGGTAGCTTTAGATAATGGAGATGGTATCGGTAGCTTTATATAACGTAGATGATCGCAGTTGCTTCGGATAACGTATGCCATATCCGCTCCTTTCCGGGCGACAAGTGCCTCTATATAAAGCGGACGATCTCCTTCCCCTGAAGAAGAGGTGCATCATCATTTTCTCTCTCCGAAGAACAACACTATTTTCTCGGCTCCTTTAACCATGGGATTTTTTCCACACGTAATAATGCACACAGTATGTCTTTTATGGGCAGCTACTACCGTTTTACAGCTCTGGCATCCTGGCTCGTTGCCGCATCGGGCACTAAGCGTTATCTACTCTATTGTCGTACTTTATGGGAAGGCCTTTTACGGGCACTGCTGATGGGACTGGCCATGGGAGAGGAGCAGAAGGAGAATGGGGACAGGGGAAGGGGGAGGGAGAGGGAGAAAACGGAGAGGAAGTGTTGAAAAAAGGTAGGTAGAGGGGGGTCGAGGGAGAGGGAGAAAACGGAGAGGAAGTGCTGAAAAAAGGTAGATAGAGGGGGGTCGAGAGAGAGGGAGAAAACGGAGAGGAAGCGATCAAAAAAGGTAGAAAGAGGGGGAGGGAGAGAAAGGGAAAAAACGGAAAGGAAGTGCTGAAAAAAAGGTAGATAGAGGGAGAGGGAGAAAACGGAGAGGAAGTGCTGAAAAAAGGTAGATAGAGGGGGTCGAGGGAGAGGGAGAAAACGGAGCGGAAGTGTTGAAAAAAGGTAGATAGAGGAAGAGGGAGAAAACGGAGAGGAAGTGTTGGAAAAAGGTAGAAAGAGGGGTCTAGAGAGAGGGAGAAAACGGAGAGGAAGTGCTGAAAAAAAGTAGAAAGAGGGGGGTCGAGGGA
>NC_091568.1:9665956-9668456 GCF_042767895.1 Penaeus vannamei
ATTTCGGGAACAGCTCTCTGGCCCCCGTGACGTGTGTCCCTAATGCCCCTTCCCGGGAGCGATATGTTACTGAACAGCAAAGTTTACTGGTGATCGTGCCGCTGGCTTTGGCGTGATGGAAAGGGCGGGATTACTTTGGGAAAGGTTTAATGAATATTGTTTTCGGGGTTGTGGGCATCATGCGTTTTTTGAGGCTGGAGTTGGAAGGGGGTGGTGAGAGGGAGGGAAGGAGGGAAAATGAGGGAGAAATGGGGAATGAGAGGGAGGGAAGGAGGGGGAGAAAAGGGGGAATGAGAGGGGGTGAAGGAGGGAGATTTATGAAGAGAGAGGGAGGAAGAGAGAGAAATGTGTGCATATATATATATATATATATATATATATATATATATATATATATATATATATATATATATATATATATATATATATATATATATATATATATATATATATATATATATATATATATATATATATACATATATATACAATACATCAATAGAAAACATTATGTCATACTAAATTAGCATAAGGTCATTTACAAATGTCCATAATCATTCAGCAAACTAAGGAGTATAGATTTATTCTACGTTCTGTCACAGGGAAGTAATAATCAGACCCAAGCTACATTTACAATGACATTATTAAATCTATCGATTTAATATATTTTGCTTTATATATTCATGAGCTTCTTAAAGGACTAACAATATTTTCCGCTTACTTGAGTGAGTCCTTTCCATAGATATAGTGTTAGAATATAGACCCATTTTGTGTCTAATTCTACTGTAGAATTTGACCTGCAACATCGTCTGTCTTACGGGCGTATTTCTCTAAGTCGGCAACATGTCACACATACCAATTATGGCCTGAGTGCCAGCAGTCAAGGGAAGTAGTAAAATATTTATGTAATTTTAACACAAGACACTTTTCAAAATATGTTATTCGTAAATTTGAAGATCCTTTTTTTAAGCTTGAAAGAGAAACGTAATATATTTCATTCAGTATCCTATTTCTACAAGAAATCACACACACACACACACACACACACACACACACACACACACACACACACACACACACACACACACACACACACACACACACACACACAAAAAAGACAAAAAAAAAAAAAAAAAAAAAAAAAAAACGCTAAATGCGTTAAAAGAAGGAAAAGAGACGAGAATTCCTAGTCAGAAAATATGGACGTTTTACCCCTTATAATTCTGGCCGTGATAGAAAAAAAAAAAAAAAATCTCTTAATCAGATTATTGTATCAATTTGTAAGCGCAATTTGTCACTATCAGTCCATATTGAATTTTCTGTGCATTGGATATTAGTAAGTTTAAATCGCCCGAAATTATGATAATAAATTGTCCTTATGCGTAGAGTGCAAGAAATACAGGTAGGCAGGTAATATATTCGACCTGGAATACATGTTAAATTCGTACTCTACCAGAATTTGATTAAAGGGTAAGAATTAATAAAATTAGCATTTAGACAACGTAACCCGTGCCCCCCCCCCAAAAAAAAGGTGATAATAAGATAATACAAGAGGAAGAACTGAAATATTACTGACGGTCTTTCGGAAACAAGACATTTAAATAATAATAATAATGATAATAATAATAATAATGATAATAATAATAATAATAATGATAATAATAATAATAATAATAATAATAATAATAATAATAATAATAATAATAATAATAATAAATTAATTAATTAAAAAAAAATAATAATAATAAAAAAAAAAAAAAAAACGCTTCGGCAATCTTGTGTCTTGAAAGGGAAGCATTTTGCATTATAGTCTAATGTACTTTTTGACTCGGCGCGGGTTTTCAGCGCAGGGATACAACAGAGCCAACTTTGCTATGACCCTGACCTCTCCTCAGTGCCTCATCTTTGCCTTATCCTCATCCTCTTATCGCTGCCTCTCACCACTTACTCTTCATCCTCCTCCTTCTTTTGCATCTCCATTCTTTCTATTTCTATTTTCTTCCTCTTTTTTCGCTCCTCATCGCATCTCGATTGCTACATCTTCCATACCCCTTATTTCTTTCTCCTTTTCTTTTTCTTTTCTCTCCTTTCCCTCATACTCTCCCTTCTCCCCGTTCGTCTTGAAAAACCTCTCCTCTATTATTTCAATTTCTGCTTTAAATAATGACAATGATAATACTGCTGCTGCAATTACGGATAATGTTAATAATTATACATTACAGTAATTGACACATTATGGTAATGGTAACTCCTATCGTTACAGAGGCTGTCGAGAAGCGCTCAAGGCCATTTCGCCAAAAGACAAATCGCCGTCGGATAATCTGCCGACGGACAAATCGCCGACGGACAAATCGCCGACGGATAATCACCGACGGACAAATCGCCGACGGATAATCTGCCGACGGGTAAATCGCCAACGGACAAATCGCCGACGGATATTCACCGACGGATAATCTGCCGACGGACAAATCGCCGACGGATAATCTGCCGACGGGTAAAT
>NC_091568.1:9675956-9678456 GCF_042767895.1 Penaeus vannamei
TTTCGCACTCTCCTTAGCTACGATGCTGAGCAATCCTTAAAGCTTCTCTGTCCGCCATCAAAGCTGTATCATCTGCGCACCTCAGATTGTTGTAGTTTCTATCACCCAGTTGTAGTCCAGCACTTGTCTTGATCTTGCTTAGAGCCCTCTCGCTGTACAGGTTGAACAAGTCCGGGGACAAGACGCACCTGTCGAACACCTTTCTGAATGTCAATCCAGTCTCCCAACTCTCCATGAAGTCTGAAAGCTGCCTTTTGGTCCCAGTGCAAATTTCGGATCACCAATTGATCTTTCCCGTCGATCTCAAGTTCCTCCAGCATTGTCATCAACTCATCATGCTTGACACAGTCAAATGCTTTAGCTTTAACGTAATCAATGAAGCAGATGTACAAGTCTTGTTTTTCTATACACTTCTCTGCTAGAATCTTCAAGCATCCGAACTGTTCATTTGAAAGGCTTGCTCTGATAGTGTCTTTCACTCGATTCAGCTCAACTCTCAAGATTATCTTTGTGACATGACTGATTTTTGTACTCAATTGTTCAGGACTTCTTAGGCAAAGCAATGAAGATTAACTCCAACATTTAATGGGAACATCCTCACATTTGTAAATATAGTTGGCTATTTCCGTCAATTTCTGTTCCAATATGCCCCAGAGCATTAACCCGCTCAAACACGATGTTATCTTTTCCAGCAGCCTTTCCAGCTTTCATCTTCTCCCCAGCTTGCTTGATCTCAGCTACTGTGATGACATGTCCGTCCATAGGCTTGCCTATCTCTGGTCTTTCTTTCCTTCTATTGTAAGTATAGAGTACTTTAATGTAGTAAGTCCAACGTCTCTTGACTGACTCTTTGTCCATCAGGATAGAGCCATCTTCATCCTTAATACAGCTGGTCAGATTCTTTCTGTGCGTAACCTGTCGGAACTTTTCATGCATCATCTGAACGTCCCTCTTTTCCAGTTTCTCAATCTCTTGGTAGCACCCCTCCAGGTATTCTTCCTTTGCTTTTGTGTATATCTTACGAATCTGCTTGTCTAGCTGTTTGTACTTCTCTTGGTCATTCTTTGACAGTCTTATCTCATCCATCTCTTGAAGTATTTCCTGTCATCACTTGTTCTTCGAAATATTTTGTCACCAGTAGCCATTGCTCTGCTGCTCTCTTCAGCGCATTTTGCAGGAATTTCCATTCATCAGTGACTTCACCATGTGCTCTTTCATCATACTGATCCCTTACACTCTTGCAGAACCGTGACCTGATGTTATTGTCCGACTTCAGCAGTCTCGTCTGTAATTGAGAGGCGGGTTCCTTTCATTGGACTTCAACTTCAATCTGATTTTTCCACTAAGAAATACAGTCCATGTTGCAATCAGTTCCTGGATACGTCCTGACTCCTTGCACTGCATTTCAGAAGCGTTGATTAATCAGGATGAAGTTGATCTGATTCTAGTAACCATCGGGACTTTTTCAGGTGTACAGGTTTCTAGGATGATGTTTGAAAAACGTGTTCATAACGACCAATTCATTCTCCTGGCACCAGTCAACTAGCTTTTCACCATTATCATTCCTCTCACCCAAACCAAATGAACCAACGGTCCTGCCGTTGATTCATGACTTCCATTGCTGCATCTAGTTTATCGTAATAGTCGTCCATCTCCTCTATGCTGGCATCGGATGTGGGAGCATAGCAGTGAACCAGTACTGTGTCGAACGCTTTGCCCCGTAATCGCACCAGCATCACTCTATCGGAGATGCACCAGAAGCCAGCCAAACTCTTAGCCTTTTCTTTATCTAGAAACATTCCAACCATGCACATGTTTACTTCCTGTTCCACCTGAATATAAAAACGTGACCCCTTCAGAGAGAACTCTCCCTGCGCCAGATCATTGAACTTCAGAAACACCTAAGATGTTGATGCTCTGACGTCTCATTTCACTCAAAATGTTGTGCATCTTGACGCTCTGATACATTGTTCTCACATTCCAGGTCGAAATTGTTGCTGCAGTAGCTTGATGACGGTCAGATGTCACCTGCAGCGAATGATAGTCCCTACCGAACGAGACCACACTTTCGGTGTCTTTTACGTCCCGAAGTGGTCCCAGGCTCCATCATAAAGCAAGGCCTGGCCCCACGACAAAGGAAGATGGTAGAAGCGGCGTTCATTCATACAACTAACATCAACACCGCTCCGGGGTGTTGATGTTAGTAGGTCGTCGTTCAGCTGATTACCGACGTGACCTGACCACCTAGCATTTGTATAAATAATCCTCCATGTACCTCTTGTCATGTGTACCCTGGCGAAGCATTAGCGAAAAGGCCTTCCACATATTCGTGTGTTTTCTTGTCCTTTCCTTCGTTGTTCTTGTTGCAATCTGTTCGTCATGAATTCCACATATACATTTATATATATATATAGATATATATATATATATATATATATATATATATATATATATATATGAATATACATATATATTAATCTATCTATCTATCTATCTATCT